>NC_064619.1:612782581-613083675 GCF_023898315.1 Schistocerca nitens
GCTATTGATATCAATGAGATTCCCCTATAGTTGTTTACATCCGATCTATCTCCTTTCTTGTGTAGAGGATGAATTCATGCATTTTTCCAATCATCTGGAATTCGTTCTGTTTGCCAAATGTCCTGTATTATTTCTGTGATTTCTTTTATAGTATTGGGGCCGACTGATTTGAGGATTTCCGCAACGATTCCATCTTCACCTGCAGCTTTATTTTTTTTAAGGCGTTTGATCTGTTTGGTGATTTCCTCTGCATCCGGTGATAATGAGTTTGGATTTGTGGATTCAGGTTCCTGAGGCGGAAATCTTTGTGTTGGTTCTGGGCAGTTCAGCAGTTTCTCAAAATATCTTGCAAGTTCTCCGCAATTTTCTTGATTGTTCAGTGCAAATTGCCCATTTTATTTCTTGAAGCGAAGATTTTGAGGATGATATCCCATGAGTTTTGTTTTGAAATTCTTGTAAGAATTACGCATGTTGTTTCTTTCAAAGTCTTTCTCGATTACAAGTAGCTGGACCTTTTCGAATTTTCTTTTGGTCTTTCTGATTAATTGGGCTGTCTCTTTCCTCTCTGCCAAGAATGTTTTGTAATTCTTCTCAGTCTTTCTGCTGTTCCAATTACTATATGCTTTCTGTCGAGATTGGATTGCTTGTGCACATTCTTCGTTCCACCAAGGATTTTTTTTTTTTTTTTTTTTTGCATAGGTGTCAGTGTTTTTGCGGTTTCGATTAGTTTGCTTCTGAGTTGTTTTCAATTCTTGGAAGGCTTTTTCTCTAATGTTTCTGTGGAAGATGGTTGGATCCGGCTAGTGTAAAATTTTGGGATTAGTGGCTTCCTTTTTGTGAACCTCTGAGGTTTTAACTGTAGTTTGATTCTCGTTAGGCAATGGTCTGAGTCTGCATTTGCACCCTTTCTTACTTGGATATTCATGATTTCTCTGTGGTTTGGTTAGGAAATTGCCATATGGTCAATTTGGGAGTCACGAGTGAACGAGTTGAGTGATCTCTTTGCCATTGTTTTGATGGTTTCTTCTTGAAATACGTTGACATGATTTTGAGGTTGAATATCCTGCAGAATTCGACTAATCTCCGTCCATTTTCATTAGTCCATTCACGTGCTGGTAAGTTCCCTATAGTTTTACTGTATTTTCTTTCTTTGATTAGCTGCACATTGAAATCATCTAGTAAGATTTTGACGTGGCTTTGTGGAATTTTGGATACTATTTCTTCTAGTGTTTCCCACGATTTGTCTACGTTTGTGCTACCTGTTTTATTGTCATCATTGATAGGCATGTGTGCATTGATCAGTGTGTATGTTTCGTTTGCACGCTTTAAGGTGATTGTTATTAGTCTATTGTTTACAGGATCCACATGAGTTACCGAGTTGAGTATGCTCTTTTTGACTGCAAAAGCAATTCCTAAATGTGGTGTATTTTTGAGAATTCTTGTGTCTGTTTTGCTTTTGAAAAGCCTATAGTGCCCTAAATCCATTGCGTTTTCTCGGTCAGTCTTGTTTCTTGGAGTGCCAGTACTTACAATTTTTGTTAGTTAAGGATTTTCTGTACTTCATACACCTGCCCTACCCGCAAGAGAGAATTTATATTTAAAGTTCTGAAAAATGTTTTGGTATTTGTGCGAAGTTGGTAAGAGGTCTCCGACTCTCTCTGTATGCGTGTCAAGCCAGACTCCCCAGAATCCAATAGTTTGATTGTGCTGTTGATGGCAGCAGTGGATTGGTTACCACCTGGGGTACAAATTTGTTTACTGTCCGCCTCATGGTACTTAGTCATCACAAGTTTTGCACCGCAGTCCAGTTTCATAGGATCTCTTATTACTTTTATGTTGGAATTTCATGTACTAACACGTTTCATTTCTTTGGAGATTTGCTCCTCGATTCGGTCCTGCGAGTAAAAAGAAAAAAAAAGGTATACTACACAGAAGAGCGGTGTGGTTCAAACGATGGTACATTGTGGAAGAATGGTATCAGAAGCTAAACGCACTCCATGAACTGAGCCACCTACGCGAGGCATTTAGGAACAACGGCTGCAAGTATCATCAAATGAACACCAAGTAACAATTGTAATTAAAGCACATCAGCGATTGCAATGCTGATGCGCGAACATGGGAGACGGAGTGAATATATGTCCATATATGGTGACAGCATGGCTTCAGTGACGTTGCAGCCCACAGCTACATCATACAGCGGCCTACCAGCAGCTCCTCTGAGAATGGCGAAGGAGTGCTTACTCGAAATCTCACGGTGTTTTACGGCCTGACGCAGCTGGAAGCCCGAGAATGTTTTATCATTTGCTGTTACCACTGTAATACAGTGCTTTCTTAGAATATAGGTGTCTATCTTATCTAGTACACAAGAACATGAAACAGCAGGTTCACGGAAACTGGTGTGTCGTTTACGGGAAACGGGAATGTCAAACATTCGCCCCGTTGCTGCTACTGCGGGTCGATGCAGATTCCAGGCGAACCACGGACAGAGCTGCTGGCTGCCCTGCTAGCGGCAGATGAGGAAATTCCTGTAGGGTGGTACGCTCACCTCCTCACATCTGTGGCGCGGTCTCCGAAGCACTCTCTCTAGATTAGAGATTAGATTAGATTAATACTAGTTCCATGGACCATGAATACGATATTTCGTAATGATGTGGAACGAGTCGAATTTTCCAATACATGACATAATTAGGTTAATTTAACAACATACTTAAGTTAATATAACAACTTTATTTTATTGTGTTTTTTGTTTTTCTTTATTTTTATTTTTATTTTTTTAATTTTTTTATTTTTTTAACATTTTTTTGTTTTTTTTTCTTAATTTATATCTAAAAATTCCTCTATGGAGTAGAAGGAGTTGTCATTCAGAAATTCTTTTAATTTCTTCTTAAATACTAGTTGGTTATCTGTCAGACTTTTGATACTATTTGGTAAGTGACCAAAGACTTTAGTGCCAGTATAATTCACCCCTTTCTGTGCCAAAGTTAGATTTAATCTTGAATAGTGAAGATCATCCTTTCTCCTAGTATTGTAGTTATGCACACTGATATTACTTTTGAATTGGGTTTGGTTGTTAATAACAAATTTCATAAGAGTATATATACTGAGAAGCTACTGTGAATATCCCTAGATCCTTAAATAAATGTCTGCAGTACGATCTTGGGTGGACTCCAGCTATTATTCTGATTACACGCTTTTGTGCAATAAATACTTTATTCCTCAGTGATGAATTACCCCAAAATATGATGCCATATGAAAGCAATGAGTGAAAATAGGCGTAGTAAGCTAATTTACTAAGATGTTTATCACCAAAATTTGCAATGACCCTTATTGCATAAGTAGCTGAACTCAGACGTTTCAGCAGATCATCAATGTGTTTCTTCCAATTTAATCTCTCATCAATGGACACACCTAAAAATTTGCAATATTCTACCTTAGCTATATGCTTCTGATTAAGGTCTATATTTATTAATGGCGTCATACCATTCACTGTACGGAACTGTATGTACTGTCTCTTATCAAAATTCAGTGAGAGTCCGTTTACAAGGAACCACTTAGTAATTTTCTGAAAGACAGTATTGACAATTTCATCAGTTAATTCTTGTTTGTCAGGTGTGATTACTATACTTGTATCATCAGCAAAGAGAACTAACTTTGCCTCTTCATGAATATAGAATGGCAAGTCATTAATATATAATAAGAACAACAAAGGACCTAAGACTGACCCTTGTGGAACCCCATTCTTGATAGTTCCCCAGTTTGAGGAATGTGCTGATCTTTGCATGTTACGAGAACTGCTTATTTCTACTTTCTGCACTCTTCCAGTTAGGTACGAATTAAACCATTTGTGCTCTGTCCCACTCATGCCACAATACTTGAGCTTGTCTAGCAGAATTTCATGATTTACACAATCAAAAGCCTTTGACAGATCACAAAAAATCCCAATGGGTGGTGTTCGGTTATTCAGATCATTCAAAATTTGACTGGTGAAAGCATATATGGCATTTTCTGTTGAAAAACCTTTCTGGAAACCAAACTGACATTTTGTTAGTACTTCATTTTTACATATATGTGAAGCTACTCTTGAATACATTACTTTCTCAAAAATTTTGGATAAAGCTGTTAGAAGGGAGATTGGACGGTAATTGTTGACATCAGATCTATCCCCCTTTTTATGCAAAGGTATAACAATAGCATATTTCAGTCTATCAGGGAAAATGCCCTGTTCCAGAGAGCTATTACACAGGTGGCTGAGAATCTTACTTATCTGTTGAGAACAAGCTTTTAGTATTTTGCTGGAAATGCCATCAATTCCATGTGAGTTTTTGCTTTTAAGCAAGTTTATTATTTTCCTAATTTCAGAGGGAGAAGTAGGTGAGATTTCAATTGTATCAAATTGCATAGGTATGGCCTCTTCCATTAACAGCCTAGCATTTTCTAATGAACACCTGGATCCTACTGTATCCACAACATTTAGAAAATGATTATTAAAAATATTTTCAACTTCTCACTTTTTGTTCGTAAAGTTTTCATTCAATTTGATGGTAATACTGTCTTCCTCTGCTCTTGGTTGACCTGTTTCTCTTTTAATAATATTCCAAATTGTTTTAATTTTGTTATCAGAGTTACTGATTTCAGACATGATACACATACTCCTGGATTTTGTAATGACTTTTCTTAATATAACACAGTAGTTTTTATAATTTTTGATAGTTTCTGGGTCACTACTCTTTCTTGCTGTCAGATACATTTCCCTTTTCCGGTTACAAGATATTTTTGTACCCTTAGTAAGCCATGGTTTGTTACAAGGTTTCTTACGAGTATATTTAACTATTTTCTTGGGGGAGCAGTTTTCAAATGCATTTACAAAAATGTCATGAAATAAATTATATTTTAAATTGGCATCAGGTTCACGGTACACCTCATCCCAGTCTAACTGCTGTAGGCTTTCCCTGAAATTTGCAATTGTTAAATCGTTGACTGAACGTACTACTTTGGAGGACTGTTTAGTATTGCTGAATGGAGCTATGTCATATATTGTAACTAGTTGTGCACCATGATCAGAAAGACCATTCTCAACAGGCTGAGCATTTATCTGGTTAAACTTATCTTGGTCTATAAAGAAGTTATCTATCAGTGAGCTGCTATCCTTTACCACCCGAGTAGGAAAATCAATAACGGGTGTCAAATTGAAAGAACCGAGTAATACTTCAAGGTCATTTTTCCATTACCCTCTTTCAGAGAATCTACATTGAAGTCCCTACAAATAATAATTTGCTTCCCCCTGTCTGACAGATAGCACAACAAGGAGTCCAAATTTTTCAGAAATAGATGAAAATTTCCTGATGGGGACCTATATACAGTTACAATTATAAATGTGCCTTTATTTAATTTAAGCTCACAGGCACATGCTTCTATATGTTTCTCTACACAAAACTTTTTTGTTTCTCTGGCCAGTATGGTATCTATTTCCCAAAACTGGACACCATAATCGGTAAACTACAGGCAGCACTAACGACCGAGCAATGTTGCATAGCCCTTAGTGCGAAAGCTGTACAAAATTGTGGCTGTGTAAACGACAAGTTTTGCAGTTACGTCAGTTTTATTAGCAATAACAAAATGTCTGGACTGCATAGGATTTCCGGTTACAGAATCGATGAGTTAACTACAAGAAGCACTTAAGTCTCAAAGTGTGCGGGTGAAACACAAGACGAGTGTAGCCACAGGGAAAAATCGATATTGTCGTTCTAAATCGTCACAACTATGTTTGGGAAGACAGGAGCTCCAAGCACTCGTAGAAAGTGCCGAAACTGAAATCGTACAGGTACTAAAAGCTGGTCAAAGCCGGAGATAACTTCAGCAGAAGTTCATACGTGTTTCATGACTGTAGTAGTCTTTCTTGTGCAGGAAATTGATGTGTAGCAGTGTGAGTAAAGGCTATACATTAGCCGGCCGGAGTGACCGAGCTGTTCTCGGCGCTACAGTCTGGAACAGAGTGACCGCTACGGTTGCAGGTTCGAGTATTGCCTCGGGCATGGATGTGTGTGATGTCCTTAGGTTAGTTAGGTTTAAGTCGTTCTAAGTTCTAGGGGACTGATAACCTCAGAAGTTAAGTTCCATAGTGCTCAGAGCCATTTGAACCATTTTTGATACACAATACAAATAAAATAAAATAATAGCTGGTTTCTTTCCCCGCTCTCCTCTCTACCCCCGACTCAGATGAAACAGTTAATGAAAGGTTCACAAAAACTGATTTCGAATAGTTATTCCACTCATTCAGTTATGGTCGACAGTGACTTCAATTTATCCTCGATGTGTTGGTGAAAATATGTTTTTGAAGTCGATGGTAGACATAAAAAATTGTCTGAAATTGTATTAAATTTTTTCTCCGGAATCTGTTTTGAGCAGCTTTTTAAGGAGCCCACTCGAAGTGTGAACTGTTGCGATAACATACTAGATCTGTTTCCCACAAATAATCCTAAGCAAATTGGAGTATCATGATGGATAAAGGTATTAGTGACCATAGGGTTATTGTAATACGACTGAATTCCATAACATACTAATCGATCCAACAAAAATAGACTCAAAATACTGCAAGCAAAATGCAGAAAATGTCCCTATACACCTTGCTAGTAGACAGTCTTCACTTCTTTTTAAAATCACTCCTTAAACCAGGGACAATTGTGACTTAAGTTCAAAGAAATTTTATTGACCACTACTGAGAGATTTATACTAAGTACATTATTCAGAGACGTGAGGGATCTCTCATGGTGAACGAAACAGGTCAGGACTTCGTTGCAGATAAATGAACGGTAAAAGATTACTTGAATTAAAAGAACATAAAACTCCTACATTGGTCATGTTCTACAGAACTCGAAATTTGGCGCGGACTTCAAAGCGAGATGCCTTTAAAAGTTTACACAACGAAAGTCTGTCACGAAATCGGTGTACTATCATGTTCAAATGTGTACATATAAGCAGAATGTAACGTCTACTGTGCCTGGAAAGTTATCGCACGTAGCGCAGCATACGTTACTTTCGCGAGTTACCAGCAGCGATGTCTTTTTACTTTGCTTTTAAAAGATAGAAATTTTCTTGAAACAGATTTCGAAGGCTGCAGGCCCCAATCACAAAGCCACAAGAGCACAAACAAGTCCATCCCACAGAACTGCCATAAAAATTATAAGGGAGATTAATTACTTAAAATGAAAGTCTGTAAGTAGAGATAAGAGTTTCACCGGATCTTTCATATTTTCATTTCCATCATTTACACATTATATCTGCTCTTCCTGAGATCATAAGTAAACGCTCTACAAACAACTGAACAACTGAATCCCCTAGAAATTCTACGTCCCTTCTGTAGTAAGCATACCATAAAAATGTACATCAATACTTTTTCTCTGATGATGCGAGCAAATTGACGAAACAATTGAAAGGTGGCAGCCTCGCAGATACAATACGCGCTCTTTGCTTGCACTCTTCACTGGATCAGCTGATGAACATAAGAATCGGTCTTTTTTAAAAGGGCGTAAGTCACTATTTCGGATACGTCACGTTTTATAGTAGCTCATATATTATGTGGTATATCTATCACTTATGTTTAAAAGGGTGTCTGTAACACGTTCTATTACCTTGTAACATGGAAATGATAATCACATTCTTTTTTATTTAATGGGCGTAAGTCACTGACATGCGCCCTTCTAAAACTGAACAGTTGGCAATGTTCCAGTGAGTGCAAACATTCAGAACACGAAAAGAGGGTTAAGCGCTATGTATTTTTATTACAAAGGAATCGATGGAAACGGTGAGAATGAAGTCTGTTCCTCTTTATTTGATTGAAGCCTATCGCCGAAAATATCACAGAGCTTCGATTGTTCTGTGATAATTGCACGGGACAGAATAAAACCAAAGCTGTCTAGATTCCTGCTTTCACTGGCAGATTCTGAACGCATTAAAGTTATTTAACAGTATTTCCCAGTGAGAGAATACAGTTTTTCATCGTGCGATTGAGGCGTTGGTATCATGCTAAAGAACTTTCGACAGAATGACAGGATTTTCACTGTTCGTCAAATAACACAGCACATTCTACAAAGTAGTAGTAGAAGACCTGGGCGGTCTGTAGTTACAGAAGTTGATACATCTGACATTCTGGACTCTCAAGACTGGTGGACAGTATGTTATAGCAAGACGACAGTTTCTGAAGAAACAAGGAGCAAGCCTAGATGTGACAGATATAACACTGCAATCAGCAGTTTCTTTCACTTTGTGTATTCGAGTGCCCTAGTTGGGTTGATCAAGGGTTCGACGTGTATCAACGGGTTAGTGAGTCCCACACCTGTCCCACGACCAACAAACACAGCCTACCCAGCAGGATGGGTGCCCAATATAGTGCAAAAAAGTCAAGACTTGGAAAAGATACAGTTGTACATTCCAAGTGTGCATATGCACTTCTACGACGAACTTTTGTGCTGGAATCCTGACAGTGATAGGGAACGCGACGCTGACTGAGGGACATTGCATTTTACGTATCTTTTCCAATATTTCTACGCGATTCTTTCGCAGGTTTATGTTAATTTTCTGTGGATCGGAGTCGTCTTTGTAACATTTAATTCGCTAATGTGGCCAAATATCAACATTCTGTTCTGTGTACTCCTGCTGTGACAGAATTTTTTTTCTAAGGGCCGAATGCTTTCAAACATTAAATATCCATAACACTGATCACATTTAAGTTCATATAACAATTAATGTACATACCAGTCCAGAGTCACCTATATTACCAGTTCATATAAGTAGACTTTCTTATTTCCTGGTATTTTTCTTTTAAAACAGTTTTTTTTTATTTCCCAATAATATGTTTTTCTTGACTTACGCCCTTTAAAAAAGAAACGTTTCACATGTTTTCACCAAGACAAAGAGGTCATTTATAGAAAGGAACATTGGACCTTCAGGTATATTATTCTGTTTGCCCCTTGGACCTGGTTACATCGTCTTGGGCTATTTTTCGTGCCACAATAGTTTTATTTCGGTAGATGAGGTAATGGAAGTAATTAGTTGGAATTCAGGTATAGTGATCTCCTGTATACTGAGTTTATTTCAGTCAGTTTAGCTGTTATATAAGATATTGTTGCTAATTTTGGTCCGTGTGGTATAGCGGCGTCGAACGTAGACCTCGAACTACGCAGCATTGTACATGACTTATAAGTGATGATATTATTTACATGTAAATGTAGGGCGAAGTTATGGGCTTCCAATTAGGTGTTAGTGAATAGTAGTATCTGGTAGCATACAGATCATAGGCGCCAGTAGATTTTAGATCTATTTTGGCTAGGACAGCTGCAATTTTAACGTAATGTTGCTATACGTAGACATCGAGCTAAGATCCTGTATAAATGTTCTGGCGTAATTCTTGAAAGTATTGGTACAACCAATTACCTGCTTAAAGAAAGGGAATACCCTCATATATGCACTTGTAGGATGTGGAAATTCTTCACATACTTTCCTTCAACTTCTTTTGGATTATGGTTTCGAAGTAGATATGGAACTGCACTGGTGTATTTTTGTGTGTAATTGTCTGCTTTACTTCTTATAATTATGGGACTGTTTGGTTTTATACTGAAGCTAAGTTGTCGGAATGTTTTATGCGTAATGCGTTAAATATTTAATATTTTCCCTTAGCATTATTGAAGGTTAATCTCTACCTGCATTGCTTTATAAATGGCAAATTGTTGAATACCCTGTAACACGTATTGCATTTCTTTGTGTAGATAAAGGAAGGTGTTTTCCTAACTCATGCTTTTTCTATGCTGTCGTATATCTCTTATTTTAATATTTCTCTGGCAGTGAGGAGGAGGGGGAGATTAGTGTTTAACGTCCCGTCGACAACGAGGTCATTAGAGACGGAGCACAAGCTCGGATTAGGGAAGGATGGGGGAGGAAATCGGCCGTGCTCTTTCTAAGGAACCATCCCGGCATTTGCCTGAAGCGATTGAGGGAAATCACGGAAAACCTAAAGCAGGATGGCCGGACCCGGGATTGAACCGTCGTCCTCCCGAATGCGCCACCTCGCTCGGTTTCTCTGGCAGTGTTGACTGTATAATAATAATGTACCGTGCATTTGATAGGCAGATTTCCTACGGTCTTTTGGTCGTCAATTTTTCACGTAGACGGTGGTATCCAGTTTCTGTGGAGTGGAAAGGTTTCAGATTCAGGAACTGTTGGACATTGACTTTACGTAGATTTCGAGTTACTTTCGTATGTATCCGCATTATACCTGTTAGATAGTAAGGCCCTACTGCATACACAAGCTAGGCCGTCATTGTGTTTCAGATTCAAGTTGTTTTGTCCTGGAATTAGTTCCAACTTTACGTTGGGAAATGTAGGCATTAAGCTGCACTGCTGTACAGTCGAGACATTATTGAATATCTCCTCATATCCTATGTACATTCTGGTGTATATAGAAAGGCAACAGACGCAGTTGTTAGGGCGCTGGATGTCTCGTATTTTCTATTACTCTTCAGTATTTAGTACTATGATTTGAGCGTAGACATCGTGTTACGTAGTGGTATACCAGTCACATGACTGACGGTATATTTCATAGCTAGATATTTAGCAAATTTATAGTCTTCTACTCTTCGGATACAGGCCAGTTTTTACCTTGCTGCAAGCAGACGCCGGGTATCTGGTGTGGATAGCTCTCTAGTACCTGCGACAATATGCTGCTGTACGTGGCCTTCGAGCTACAGTGGTGTAGTGGAACGATTCATAAAGGGTATCCTCCAAGAATCTTAGTATTAATCATTTGAGCGCATGCTAGGTCTCAAGCGTATCCTGTGAGTTATTCAGAGTTCCATCTCTACTGGATTGCCTTTGTGTAGGTTGATGGATGAAGACTGGTAATTGGTTTCACGACAATATTCCTAGGCGCCGTTGTATAATAGTCGAACACGTGTTTCAGTGACCGCAAGGACCATTAATAGGCGGCCCACAGAAAGGGAGCTGAGTCAAAGGTGCCCTTTATGCCGACTACTATTGAGCTCTGTGCACCAACGAACCCGTCAGCATTGACATCAGCCACATTCTGCCCCGATTGTCATACACTGGAGTAGAGTTGTCTTCCGTTATTGAGACCCGCTTTCAATTAAGCCGCGATGGCAACTGAAGACGTGTCTGGAGACACCCCAGCAGTGGTCGGATATCAACATGACTGGCGGTCGTCATTGTCCCCCCACGGCGTGCCATTTCATTTCATAGCAGCAATCCTTTGGTTGTCATCTGTGGCATAGTTACAGCATTATGGGCAGGGTCAGTCGACCAGCTCGAGATATTGACGCTCTAACGGGCCATCTGGACAGAATCTGGCATGGTAGCCCTCGGTAGGACATCCAACTACACTATCAATCAATGCCAAACCGAATAATTGGTGCATAACAGTCACAGGTGCATCAACGCGTCGCATTATTGATTTGCTCAATTTGTGAAGCTCTTTTTCTTGAATAAACGATCCAGTTTTTCTGAAAATGTAATAATTTGCTTGTCTGTACATCACATCTACCGATCTCCGTCTCATTCGTATAATTCCTTCGTTTGCTTGATAGGTTCCCGGGAATTACGCCGGATAATACTGTAGAAACCGCACAATCTTTCAGCGAGACAACTGCCCGCCATCTTCAGGTGCTAGTGTCGCGTCGCTGAGAAGCTCGCCAATTTATATGCTGGCTTTCTAGAACAGCGCAGGCGCCAGCGGGACGTAAAGTCATCGAAGACCAATCGTAGACAGCGTCGAATACCAGAGCCCTCTGCTGGAGAAACGGGTCGCGGTCTGCGAAAGCGCGCCGCGGCGCGGGAAAATGCGGCCGGGAGCGACGGACCGCGTTCGTGATCGCGAAGTGTTGGCGCGCGATTTAAGCATCAGCGCTAAGGCTTCCCATCTGCGTTGACTCGGTGCGGTTGCTAATCTGTGGCTGAGGATTCCTTAGTGCCGCCAAGGCTGGCTCCCAGGCTTTGCTCAGGTGAAACCCCGTGTCTGTTTATTAGGTCACTGCTTATACGTATTTCGACCGCCTCTTTGATGATGGAGTCCCAGTGTCGTCAAAGTGTACTTCCAGAGCTCCATCGGCTTCTCTGTTATTGGGATGGAAGCAAGTTACTTCTGTCTTCGTGACATTAGGCCTAAGCCTCGATTTACGGAAGTATGCTACCGGGGCAGACCGATCGGATGTCAGGGTTTCCTCCATTGTATTAAAATCGGTGTGCCTTGTTGCTATGGCCCAGTCATCAGCGTAGCCAAATTTCGTACAAGCTGTTTCTGGCATGTCAGCAATGTAGAGGCTCAAAAGCAGGGGGGCTAATATCGAGCCTTGAGGTAAGCCATTTCGAAGCTATTTCTGGCTATTGACTTTGTTTCCCATGATGACCTGGAATCCTCTGTTACAATCACGTTACCAATAAGCTTCGTCACTTTTTGACAGGGAATCATTATTATCCGTTTATAGAGTAGGCTGCTGAGAAGTCAATGAGGGCCACAAATGTTTTTAGTTTATTTTGGAATCCCGCTTCAGTAAGTGTTGTAAGGGGCAGGACTTGGCCTGCACAGATTCGGTTGGGACGAAAGCCGGCTTGTTCTATTGGGATGGCAATGAGTATTGTGTGACCGATCCTGTTGAGTAGTACACGTTCCAGTAGTTTTTACACCATGCTAAGCAGTGCTATGGGCCGGTTTACCTGGCTTTAGAAGGGCGATTATCTTGGCTCGTTTAAGTTCTTGCGGTATGTTTCCCGTCGGCAGTAGTGATGTGAAGAACACTGCTAACCATATTTTCGTATAATTGCCCGACTTGATAAGAAACTCTGGAAGAATGTCACCTGAGCCAGGGGCTTTACCTGGTTTTGTGTCCCTTATTGCCACCGAGATCCCTTCGGGGATGATGTCGCATCAATATTTAGTGTCAACATTGGCTGTTGTTGTTTTTAGCTTCCTAAGTTCACTTTTAATGCTTATTGTTTACCCCTTTAGATGTTTTAACAATGTTCAAAGCAATTTTGTTAGGAGTTGTGGGGTTTCCTTCTCGAGTTATACGGCTGGTTCCTTCTAGCTTTCGATGGAGGGACCACGCTTTTCTGCTGGATACTTTTAAAGTCTATAGCCTGAGTAGTTTCAATTCACTTCTGTCATCGTGCAAGGCTGTCTAGAGTTCATCTGCTATTTTTCTGTCACTGCTGCTTTGGTAGTCATTATAAAGTTTCTCACATTTCTCGTCGCAGCCTGGAATGTATTCTTTGCGGTATCCTCTAGGTGGTGGTGGTGGTGGTGGTTAGTGTTTAACGTCCCGTCGACAACGAGGTCATTGGAGCTCATGCTCGGGTTAGGGAAGGATTGGGAAGGAAATCGGCCGTGCCCTTTCAAAGGAACCATCCCGGCATTGCCTGAAGCGATTTAGGGAAATCACGGAAAACCTAAATCAGGATGGCTGGATACGGGATTGAACCGTCGTCCTCCCGAATGCGAGTCCAGTGTGCTAACCACTGCGCCACCTCGCTCGGTATCCTCTAGGTATGTGCTTTTTGGTGTACTGGTGACTGCTCCCACAAATCTTTTATAGCTATCAGTAGATGGAGGGATCCATTCCAGGCATTTATCGAGGTCTTCAAAGTAAGCTTTCCAATCCGCTTTTCATAGGTTCCATGTCGGTCGAGGAGTTGAGGTTATCAATGGAATGCTTGTGCCGATTTCTACTAGGACTGGACGGTGTTGACTGTGAGGGAAATCTGGCAGAACATTTCGGCTTGTGTTGACCAGCCGGTGATTATCATCAGCTGTGACAAAGCATAGGTCTGAATCATACTCTCTTTTCCACATCTGCTGATCTGAAGGAACCGCGATCTTTAGCATCGAAAATGATGTAGATATTGTTTTCTTCTGCCCAGTTTGCTAAGTCTTCACCATCTGTATCACTTTTTCTATATCGCCATTGCGTGTAGTGGCTGTTAAAGTCTCCTACAGAGACCCCGGAATGGTGGTATGATTAGAGCACATCTGCTGGCCATGCGGGTCCTGGTGATTTGTTATGTTACTTATGACCAGTTCACGTATTTTGATGATCACAGAGTGGATATTGTCATTTGTGGAAGTGGATAGTAGGTGAGCGTTCTCTATTTTATTTTTGACGTTTGTAGCCACTCCATAGGCATGGTGGTATGTTGCGCCAATGATATCACATTCTGGTATTTTTCCTCTGGGTCGTAGTTGATCTTCGTTATCTGTGTAGGTTTTCTGTAGGCCAACAACGTCAATGTTGGGCTTAGTCAATAACTTTTGAAGAATTTGGCATTTGGGTTTACTAATGCCCTCAATATTCAGTTGACATATCTTAATACTTGTTCCAAGTTTCATAGATGTTTGACCCTGAGAAGGGCTTTTAATGTGATTGTAGGGCGTTTCTTCTCGGTTATGTACTTCTCAAATAGCCAGGAGGTCTATAAGGTTAGTCGGGTTGACAGTTTGTTGCCTTCTTAGCACCATCCAGGGGTCACGTGTTGGGCAAACTTCAGGTTTTTCCCTGCGGACGTGAAACAGCATCAACCACGAACTCTTCCGCAAATTGTTGCAGATGTCAATGCTGGGTCATCAACAAGTGTCAGCGTGCGAACCATTCAAAGGAACATCATCGATATGGGCTTTCGGAGCCGAAGGACCATGAGTGTACTCTTGATGACAGCACGACACAAAACTTAAGGTCCCGCCTGGACCCGTCAACAGTCCTGTTGATGACTGGAAACATTTTTCCTGGTCGGACGAGTCTCGTTTCAAATTGCATCGAGTGTACGAGTATGGAGACAAACTCATGAATCCATGGATCCTGTAATTGAGCAGGGGACTGTTCCAGGTGATGGCGGCTCTGTAACGAGGTGAGGCCTGTGCAGCAGGAGCGACATGGACCCCTGATACGTCTTGCTACCACTCTGACATTGTGCATTCCGACGGGCCTGGGCAACTCGTAGTTTTACCTGTTTCTTTGGCTCTTCAGTCTGTTAGAAAAATGAGTAATACCTTCTGCTGCAGAAGACAGTCAATGACATATCCTCTACATCAACTATAATGTTTACCATTGTCTCTGTACGCACAAGCTACCCCGTTCATCATTCTTTCCAATCGCATCTTCCTCATTTCCCAGTATTCTTGGCTGGTTCAGTCTGCTTAAATTTCCCTTCGCCAGAAATCGCTATATCAGAAGACATCTTTTATGTATCCTATCAATTCTTTTATATCTTTCACTACTATTGTTTTTATTGTCATTATTATTATTATTATCACTATTAGTGGCAGCAACGGCAGTAGTACAACTACTGCCAGTATTAATTTTGTTAGTTCATAGTCAATATTATTTAGTCACATTGCCAACCCTTCTTAATATTAAAAGTTTCTGTTCTTATGGAACTATGATGTAAAAAATATGGCGCTGTATATGTGAAACCCTGGTCAGTTGTAAAAGAGCGCCTAATAATCCTAATCAGATGAGGTTAAATAAATAAAGAAAATAATACCACAGCACGTTTACATTAGTACTGTATGTCTATTATTATTGTCACGTGTCCGACTAATCTTCTGAAACTAAATTTTTTTCCAGTATTTTGATACACTTCGTTGCTGCAGCAACTTCAGATAAGCTGCTGCCAGAATGGAAGAAAGCCGTGAAGATTAGTTAGTTACAGGTCGTTAGAAACAGATGCAAATGCAAGGTAATCTAATTAATGCTGAACGTTAATAAGTAAGCGCCTCATCTACTTTCGTAAAATTTATTGACTTGACTTACCTACATTTCTCATGGCTCTTGCCATCCAAATTACCCAGCACTAAATTGGGAGTAGAGAGCTTTTCCAGAGATCATGTGTAATACCAATAAACAGTAGTTCTTTTGATCCTGCTAAATACCTCTGTATCGTTGTTTAGCTTCAACATTATTAAACGGGCAAAACTACCGCACTGACCTTGATAAAGAAAGGTTTCTTTAAATACAACTTAATATTTCGCTTGTAAGCACAAAAATAATAGTCAGTGTAGTGAAAAGGCTCTCACTTGCTAGTTAATCTTAGTCCACTTTCACTTGTGTAACCTTATCGTGAGGTTCTAAATCGCTACAGCGAAAAATATTAGCAACTGATATTCTACGCTTGCTGACAACCAGATGGAATTTAACTGTCGCCTCAGAGTTCGTCTGACTTTACTCTAACGATAATATCTGCTTAGCAAACATGCCCAGGGTTTCAGCATTAAAGTTACTTAATTTGCAGTTTATTAATCTGTGTTTAATAACCGAAAAGTTCACTGAAAAGTTAAACTGTCGGTCCAGATATTCTATTCACAGTACAGTTCTGAACTAACATCCCCAGCAAACACTATCGACTTCTAAAATTAGCAGCACGTTCCATAACCCTTTCTTCATACGTGTCCTCGCGATCGTTCATTGTCCTACAGTACATCGGTGATTCTTCTTCTTTTCATGCACTGCTAGGCGAAGACGTTAATTTGTATTCAAAGCATAGAAATTGAACTTACATACTGTGAAAGAGTACTGTGTCCTCATTTCTGAATAGTTGGTACTCTTCCAAGTGGTCGATCAAACACGATATTTGGCTGCTTTTACACACTCATTTTCTCTGCCGGTACAGGGGCGGGCCCTTAAAGGAATCTTATAGTACATCACGCGGATAATTAATGATTAAGGTGGTGTAAAAAAAAGTTGGAAAATCGTTTGGAATGGTACACCTAAGTGACTGTTCACGTTAGCGTGTACAGTCTATGAAAGAGGAGCAAATCAACCAGACTTTCAGAATAATATAATTCACACAATCCCAAAGATGCCAGTGGCAGATAAATGTGAGAGCTATGGCGCATTCAGCTTCGTAATTAATCTTAGCAAGTTTCAGAGAATAATGCTACGTGGCATAATGGAATAAACCAACGGAAGGATCTGTTACAAGTCGACCAGTTTCAATTTAAGCAATGTGCAGACTCCGCAGAGACAGTTCTGATGTTATGCTTCATAATGGAAGCAAGTGGCAGACGTGCCGAAAGTATGAAATTGTGCCAAATGTTTGATGGTCGCAGAAAAATTCTTATGATCTGTAAGGAGAAACGGATAATACACGGAACACACAAGAAACAAGAGCGAACGATAATATTTACGAACCAAGAGACAAACATTGTCGTTAAATAAAAACGCAGCTGCCGTTCAATTATTAGTACAAACGGTTTCGCAACTTAAAGTTCTATCGTCAGGTACATCTAAACATGAAAAATTTAAAAATTTTTGGGAAGAGAAATCAAGACGCAACTTCAATGTCTTTTAGATACAAAGCATGGGAAATGCACAGCAACTCTCAAGAGCATTGGGTATGCAATAAGCGGAATACTCACATTGAAACCATTTACAGCAAAATGTAGGAATTACTGTATGGTTCCATCAATCTCAGTCAAGTTGTGTTAAGGTATCCTCAAAAACAACGGTAATCAGAATAAGTGTGGTGGAATGGAGGAGATGGCCATGGAAATGCCTCAAGTTCTAAAAACTTCTACATCTAGATCGCATAGATGCTCCGCAAGCCACCGCTTCGTGCGTGGCGGAGGCCCTTTACCACCACTTGTCGTTTCCTTTCGACTCTCAAATAGAGCGAGGGAAAACAACTGTCTGTATGCCTCTGTATGTGTAGTAACCACAACCAACAGCGGGAACGCCTTGGGCTGCGGATCGGAGCCGCCAGGCGGGGAAGCCGCCGGTGGTGGAGCACGCAGCACCGGGTAAACACAGGACGAGTCGGACGACAGACCAACGACAGCTGACAACTACCGACCACGACCGACTATGAGCGACACAACAAGGAAGAGATAAACAACGGAGGCTTGTGGAAACCACAACACCAAACACCAAACGCAAATCCACTCGGAACCACAGCCAGGCAAATGTCAACAACGAGGAACGACCAGAACGCAGTACCGCCGAGATAGAAACGAAATCCAGAGCGAGTACCAGACTGGCTGGACTAGGGCTTTTTTTTTTCTTTATTGTTATTTTAAACCTGTACAACAGGCAGGCTGTCAGCAGCATTCTACGCCGCTCTTCAGCCAGAGGATACACAAAGAGAAGAAACACTGAGAAGACACATAAGTTACAGAACGGTGGGCAATAAAACAGTAGACACATAAAGACAAACACGGAGCCGTTCACACTCGACGATAATCCACACTACAAACTGTTGATACGACGCACAAACACTGAAGAAGACGATGGCACTGGTGAACGATGGAGTGTGACGGTGAACACTGAACACTAAACATGACGGCACACACGAAACACTGATGGCGGTGATCTCCGGCGCGCGAATGTCCACTTAGTGTGTGCGAGTCCGGGGACCTGCCAAGAGGGGAACAGCGGTGAGGTGGGGGAGAGGGAAGAAAAAGGATGCCAATGGCTGAGGAGACGGGGGCAGGAGGAGAGGGACAGGGGAGGGAAGCCCAGGGGGGAGGGGGGAGAAATGGAGGAGGGAGGGAAAAGGGAGAGAAGGGAGGGAGGTTGCCCAGAGGAGCAAGCGCAGGAGGAGGGTGGGAGGATCAAAGTTGGTAGGAGGGGTAGATGGAGGGGAGGAGGGCATCATCAGGGAGTGGGAGCTGTCAGAAGCCACCTTGGGAGAGGGTAAGGAGGGTGGAGAGATGGAGACTGGGTGGGACGTGCGAATACAGGCGCGGCAGCGGGCGGGGGTGGGAGAGGATCGGGGAGACGAGCGGGTGAGGAGGATCGAGTTTGCGGGAGGTGTACAGGATCCATATCCTTTCAAGGAAAAGGAGGAGGTGGGGGAAGGGGATGAGATCGTACAGGATCCGCGTGGGGGAGGGGAGACGGATGCGATAGGCGAGGCGGAGAGCATGACGTTCAAGGATTTGGAGGGATTTATAAAAGATAGGGGGGGCGGAGATCCAAGCCGGATGGGCATAACAAAGGATAGGGCGGATGAGGGATTTATAGGTGTGGAGGATGGAGGAGGGGTCCAGACCCCACGTACGGCTGGAGAGGCGCTTGAGGAAACTGTCGGGAGTGTGCCTTGGCTTGGATTGTCCGGAGGTGGGGAGTCCAGGAGAGGCGACGGTCGAGGGTGACGCCAAGGTACTTAAGGGTGGGAGTGAGGGCGATAGGACGGCCATAGATGGTGAGATAGAAATCAAGGAGGCGGAAGGAAGGGGTGGTTTTGCCTACAATTATCGCCTGGGTTTTGGAGGGATTGACCTTGAGCAACCACTGGTTGCACCAAGCGGTGAACCGGTCAAGATGGGATTGGAGAAGGTGTTGGGAGCGCTGCAGGATGGAGGCAAGGGCAAGGAAGGCGGTGTCATCGGCAAACTGGAGAAGGTGGACGTGGGCTGACGGCGGCGGCATGGCCGCCGTGTACGAAAGGTACAGAAGGGGGGAGAGGACGGAGCCTTGGGGCACACCGGCAGAGGGGAAAAAGGTGTAGGTGTTATGGATGGTGACATAGGAAGGGCGGCGGGAGAGAAAGGAGCTGATCAGACGGACGTAGTTAATGGGAAGGGCGAAGGTTTGGAGCTTGAAGAGGAGACCGGAATGTCATACGCGGTCATAAGCACGTTCGAGAACCAGGGAGAGGAAGATTGCGGAGCGACGGAAATTAAGCTGTTCGGAAAGGAGTTGAGTGAGGTGAAGGAGAAGGTCGTCGGAAGAGAAGGACGGCCGAAAGCCACACTGGGTAACGGGAAGGAGGCGGTGCTGGCGGAGATGCTGGTGGATGCGTCGGGTGAGGATAGATTCCAGGACCTTGCTGAAGACCGATGGACTAGGGCAGAGCGGGTCCCTATATACGAAACCGGAGGGAGGGAGCGGCTATTGGCCGCTGTCTGCACGTGGCTTAGCAGTGGCGCCCTCGCTGCGCGAGAGCCGGTGCGCGGAATAGCCGCCGCGGAGGCGGAGCCCTCTATGGGTTGACCACGTCCATTTTTCCGCGGCGGAAGGTACTAGAGTATGAGCCCTAATTTATCGGATCTTATCATCGTCGTCCTTACGCGCAATGTATGTTGACGGTAGTAGAATCGTTCGGCAGTCAAATTCAAATGCCGGTTCTCTAAATTTTCTCAATATTGTTTCTCGAAAACAATGTGCTCGTCCCTCCAGGGATTCCCTTTCGAGTTCCCGAAGCATCTTCGTAATACTTGCTTGTTGTTCGAACCTACCGGTAACAGATCTAGCAGCCTGCCTCTCAAATGCTTCGATGTTTTCCTTCCATCCAACCTGCTACGGATCCCAAACACTCCACCAATACTCAAGAATAGGTCGCACCAGCGTCCTATATGCGGTCTCCATTACAGTTGGACCACTCTCTCCTAAAATTCTCCGAATGAAACGACCATTCGCCTTCCCTGCCACAGTTCTCACGTGCTCATTCCACGTCGTATCGCTTTGCAACTACTTCCAGATATTTAAACAACTTGATTGTGCCATGCAGGACACTAACAATACTTTATCCGAACAATACAGGCATGTTCAGCGTTAATGTAAATTTTTCCACATTTATGGCTAGCTGCCATTCATCACACCAGCGGGACATTTGTCTAAGTCTTCTTGGAACTTCCTACAGTCACTCATCATCTACACCTTTCCTTACACCACGTGATCATCAGCAAAAAGCCGAAGATCGCTGACCACTCTGTCCTCTAAATCATATGTATACAGAGAACAACAGCGCTGCTGCCACACTTCTCTGGAGCACACCGATACCTTGTCTCCGATGGGCGCTGGCCGTCAAGGACAACATACTGGGTTCTATTACTTAAGTATTCTTCGAGACACTAGCATATCTGTGAACTTGTTCCATAAGGTCGTACTTCCTATAACAGCCTGCGATGGGGCACCGTCTCAAATGCTTTCCAAAAATCTGGAAATATGCAATCTGCCTGTTGCCATTCATACATAGTTCGCAGTATATCATGTGACACAAGGGCAAACTGAGTTTCGCACGAGCGATGCTTTCTAAAACCATGCTGATTCTTGGACATAAGCTTCTCAGACGCAATAAAATTTATTATATTCGAACTGAGCATATGTTCAAGAATAATACACTCCTGGAAATTGAAATAAGAACACCGTGAATTCATTGTCCCAGGAAGGGGAAACTTTATTGACACATTCCTGGGGTCAGATACATCACATGATCACACTGACAGAACCACAGGCACATAGACACAGGCAACAGAGCATGCACAATGTCGGCACTAGTACAGTGTATATCCACCTTTCGCAGCAATGCAGGCTGCTATTCTCCCATGGAGACGATCGTAGAGATGCTGGATGTAGTCCTGTGGAACGGCTTGCCATGCCATTTCCACCTGGCGCCTCAGTTGGACCAGCGTTCGTGCTGGACGTGCAGACCGCGTGAGACGACGCTTCATCCAGTCCCAAACATGCTCAATGGGGGACAGATCCGGAGATCTTGCTGGCCAGGGTAGTTGACTTACACCTTCTAGAGCACGTTGGGTGGCACGGGATACATGCGGACGTGCATTGTCCTGTTGGAACAGCAAGTTCCCTTGCCGGTCTAGGAATGGTAGAACGATGGGTTCGATGACGGTTTGGATGTACCGTGCACTATTCAGTGTCCCCTCGACGATCACCAGTGGTGTACGGCCAGTGTAGGAGATCGCTCCCCACACCATGATGCCGGGTGTTGGCCCTGTGTGCCTCGGTCGTATGCAGTCCTGATTGTGGCGCTCACCTGCACGGCGCCAAACACGCATACGACCATCATTGGCACCAAGGCAGAAGCGACTCTCATCGCTGAAGACGACACTTCTCCATTCGTCCCTCCATTCACGCCTGTCGCGACACCACTGGAGGCGGGCTGCACGATGTTGGGGCGTGAGCGGAAGACGGCCTAACGGTGTGCGGGACCGTAGCCCAGCTTCATGGAGACGGTTGCGAATGGTCCTCGCCGATACCCCAGGAGCAACAGTGTCCCTAATTTGCTGGGAAGTGGCGGTGCGGTCCCCTACGGCACTGCGTAGGATCCTACGGTCTTGGCGTGCGTCCGTGCGTCGCTGCGGTCCGGTCCCAGGTCGACGGGCACGTGCACCTTCCGCCGACCACTGGCGACAACATCGATGTACTGTGGAGACCTCACGCCCCACGTGTTGAGCAATTCGGCGGTACGTCCACCCGGCCTCCCGCATGCCCACTATACGCCCTCGCTCAAAGTCCGTCAACTGCACATTCGGTTCACGTCCACGCTGTCGCTTCATGCTACCAGTGTTAAAGACTGCGATGGAGCTCCGTATGCCACGGCAAACTGGCTGACACTGACGGCGGCGGTGCACAAATGCTGCGCAGCTAGCGCCATTCGACGGCCAACACCGCGGTTCCTGGTGTGTCCGCTGTGCCGTGCGTGTGATCATTGCTTGTACAGCCCTCTCGCAGTGTCCGGAGCAAGTATGGTGGGTCTGACACACCGGTGTCAATGTGTTCTTTTTTCCATTTCCAGGAGTGTATAATAAAAATACATCTATCGGACTAAAGATTGCATAAAACCCATAAATTTCTGTTTCCCGGAGCTAAATAACAGTAATTATCGCGTAGAGCCATTAAATTGACAGTAGGATATAAGTACTAAAATCGTAGAAAAGGTAGTGAAATACAGGAACCCATAATGATGTAAAGATAGATAATAATAAAATCTGGATGGGAGTAGTGCGACTTTTTTTTTTAATATAACTCCACTGACGGCGCGTCATAACGAGTCATATTCAGATTTATATATGCAGATTGAAGCGACGAGGGAAATTTGTACCATGACTGGAATTCTAACCTGTGTCTGCTGCTCACTAGACAGTTGTGTTAACCACTACCCCACCCTGGCTCAGTAGCTTTTCACAACTACACAGACTGCCCTAGCACACCTCCCTCCTCAATCCCGATGCCCAATTCCCACCTCAGCCCACATAGTATTCACCCTTCACCCGAACAGCACTGCAGAGGCACCCTAACTGTGCTAGAACAATGCCTCAACATAGAACGAAATGGGGGAACCTGGAACCATATAGTTTCATTTGATTAAAAGTCCTATACCTGGGTTTCAAGCGGAATCCCCCATTTTATACGTCGGGCTGCTATTACATTACAGTTTGAGAGTCTCTTTAATGCTGTTCGAGTTTCTGTGGAATACCAAGTGGGGTAAGTAGCGAACAGTGAACTTTGAGTGAGGAGGGATGCATGATGGGGTAGTTTCTGCTGCTGCATAACCCACTGTGCCATAGTGTCGCAGTGGTTAGCTCGTCTGCCAAGTGAACAGGAGGTATGGGTTCGTATTCGGTCCTTGGTACAGATGTTCATTCATAGCTTCATTCTGCATGTAAACATCATAGATCTTTGGGACTTGAAAAAGTCGCTGGAGCTAACAGTCTCATTTGATTAAAGCTCGTACGCTTGGCTTCCAGATAGGATCCCTCATTTCATTTGACGCTGAGGTGCTACTTCTTTACAGTTACTGAGCCTCTGCAATGCTTTTCGAGTTTGGCTGAAATAACAAGTGAGCTGAGGAGAGAATTGGGATTTTGGATTCAAAGGGAGGCATACTGTGGTAGCCCGTACACTTGTGAAAAGCCACTGTGCCAGGATGGTGTAGTGATCAGCGCATCTGCCATAGTGAGCAGGAGACCTGGGTTCGAATCCTGGCTTTAGTAGACCGTTTCATTCATCACTTCAGTCTACGTATATGCATCATGGATGTTTGCGACTTTAAAAAGATCTCTAATACGACATAGTTTGACTCTTATTCAGTTTTCACTATTTATTGTCTTCTGTCATCTTACAGCACCACACTCTCTACTTATAGGTCTGTTCCACGCTTCCCTGTCGAACGTAGAAATACTTAAACCTAACTAACCTAAAGATATCACACACATCCATGCCCGAGGCAGGATTCGAACCTGCGACTGTAGTGGTCGCGCGGCTACAGACTGTAGCGCCTAACATTTATCCATGCACTCAGTAGTCATCTGGTATTGGACTGTTCTTGTTCTTCCTGTGCCATGTCGGGTGCGTACGGTAAGACACAGGGTTTTCATCCTTCTACTCAGTTTGGTTTATTTGCCACTCTTTTTATCTTCCACCTGTCTTATTTTCATTACGGTTCGACCACAGTGTATAGGATTTGAGTTCCTTATTCCACTGTACAGTTAGTGGTCCTGCACAACAGTTATGGTTGTTTTCCTCCGGGTGAGCGTGTTACAATAGAATTTTATGAGTTTTAAGCATTCCTTAGTCCGTTTCACATATTTTTGTCATATTATTCTTATGTCTCTTTGTAGAACTTAAGGGCGTTGCCATGGCAGCCACATTCATTCTGCTACTCTTATTCTGACTACCGTTTCTTTTAAGGACATCATAACACAACCTGACTGAAAGTGGAGGGGGCTCCAATAATTTCTACGTTTTGCTGTAAACGATATGAATGTGAGTATTCTGCTTACTGAGTACCTGATACTGGTAATTGTCCGTTTGGCATATTTAGTACTTAAACATCATTGAAGTTACATATTGATATCACTGGACCTCTTGTCCGTTTTCTTTTTAATTTTTCCTCTTACCTCTTTTTTTATAATGGTATGTACGGGATGCTGGAACTTCCAAAACCGATAATAGTAACAAAGAATTATTTAACGGCTGCTGCGGTTTTGTTTAACAAGAATCTATTCTTACAAGTGTGGCTGTCCACAGTAGAAAGTGTACTGCAAGAGGGAAACGCTTGGATTAAAACGGGTGTAGTTGCTGATGTTTGATTTTAACATGAAAAGGACTCCGTAGACAGGGAAAGAACCTCTTCTTGGGCAACTACTTACAAAGTGTACTGCAAGAGGGAAACGCTTGGATTAAAAGGGGTGTAAGGCATGGATGCAGTCGTTCTCCGATGCTGTAACATATCATATCTAAGATGTTATGACTAAAATAAATGAAATGATCTCTAACGTGATTTAAATTAAGGATGTTTGCTGACGGAATTGCTAACATCGGTGAAAGTGAGGAAGAAATACATGACTTGTTAGACGGAATAAAGTGTCTAATGAAGACAGAATACGAATTTAGAATAAATCGAAAACGGCGAAAGTGACGAAGTGTATCAGCAGTGTGATTAGTGATGATGTTGACATCAAAACTCAGGACAACTTTCTAGATGAAGAGAAATAGTTCTGCTGCACTACAAGCAAATAAACCATGACAGACGCAGCATGGAGGATCTAAGAGGTAGGCTAGTGTATAAAAAGAGGGTCCCTTGGTAAAGAAACTCTAGTAGTATCAAATATATGCCTCAATTTAGGAACACATTTGTCGGAATGTACGCTAGGTAAAATCAACCGAGTGGCGTATGCTGGACTCTCAATCGAAGTCCATTGGTTTAAATTTCCGTTCGGCCATTCAGATTTACATAATCTGTGATTTCCCCAAATTGCTCCACTAAAATTCCTGCATGGTTTCTATGAAAACGGCAAGGCCAACTTTATTCCCCATCCTTGAGCAATCCGTCTCTGATGACCTGTATGTGGGCGTGACCTTAATGTCTGATCTTGCTTCATTACATCCTGGGAAAAGAATCGCGTGCAGTGCAAGAACCAGAAGAAAAGTAAACCAAAGCGCTCAAGATCTGGTGCTGTAGACGAACATGGATGTTAAGTGGCCGGATTAGATAGGAAATGAGAGGCTCTGGACAGGCTCAGCAAGGTAATCACAATGCAGGAAACACAGTCTAGAATAATGGTCACAATGGTGAGATACGCATTAAGGCATCAGGCAATAACTTCCATGGAATTAGAATTCGTCTCAGAGACGAAGGAGCGACGTGGAAGACGTTTGGGACCGTATCAATCCACTCAGTAGAGAGAACACGGAAGAGATTTCACTTCACGAGCTGCAGAATGGGGGAGACCTGCGTTTAAAGAACGTATAAGAGACAGAGTGAGACTCCTATGAATGTCTTTTCCCAAAACTGTTTCTCATAGAATGTCTGCCAAGAGGTAGGATTCATTGGCACGAGGCACTTATGACTCCAAGGATTGCAAGATTTAAAAGGTAAATTAAGGAATAATACAATATTTAAAAGGAATATTAAGAACGGTAGAGAAAGTGTTATTTCTTAGCAAGTATAACAAAAAACATTTCGCAAACCATCCAGTCAGTAACATCCAACATTTATCCCTGGGTGTGAACATATGGAGTTTCAAGAGGCAAAATTCAAAAATATAGTTAACCATATTAACAATCTCTGCCGTGAGAGGTTTTCTGTGTTACAAAGTTAGCGAGAAAGCAAAAGAGCTTCATCACATATTTAAGTGAAGACCTTTTGACAACACAAAGCCTGACGAAGCCGAAATCAGCATAAGGAGGGCAGTGCGTTCAGCGATCACTAATTTATACAGTGTCATGATATGTAGCATTGACCAATGAAAGTCCCTTCTGATCCTGTGCCGTGTGTTTCTGGTCTGTTGGAGGCTGTCTAATGGACGCAGCGCACTTTATGGGGCAGAGTGGTGCAGTATTCATGTGCGGAAGAAGCCAAGATGGTGTTTATGTACATCCAAGTACATGGAAACTGTCGAGTGTCAGCACGGCTGTACCAAAACAAGCACCATCGTAGACACCAACCACATCACACAATATTTAAAACCATTTTTCGGCGTTTGTGTGATCGTGGGCCCTTTCAGAGGTATGAACGTACCGGGAGGTAGTGGACTGTGTGTACACCAGATTTGGAAGACCGGGTTCAACAGAATATTGAGGTGAACTCTAGTAGAAGCTCTAGGCAAGCGGTCCACCAACATAGTTTAAGCCCAAGTATGATTATGTGTATCCTGCATAACAACCGTCACTTTCCCTGTCACCTGAAACGAGTGGAAGGACAATTAGCAGCGGATTTCCCTGTAAGGGAAGGATTTGGCCGCTGCTTTTGCATCAGTCGATTTGTTGTCATTGCATGCAGACTGGCCACTTCCAGGTATATGTTCATAGGATCTTTTTTCTTCGATTTCCAGTCAGGAATCCGTCTCTGCAGTTAGTTTTATTAATTGTCATCCTGTATTCCTGGAATTTTTTATCGTAATTGATTTTGATCCAGTTTTCACACGAAGAATGCTCTCTTTATGTCTGCTAATCTGTTTTTTATATCTTCCCTATTTTGATCATCATGGGTTCTGTTTCCAACATCGCCGAATTCTTACACGCTGTCCACCGCATGAACCCCTATTTCGATGCTAAGTTTGTCAGTAATCTTATTTCTGCTGCATCTCAATATATTCGTCTTCCTTTGATGCACTCCTAGTCGATATTATTTGATAAGCAGCCTGTTCGTCCCTTTCAACAAGTCCTCCAATTCTTCCTCACGTTCATTGACGAATGCAATGTCATAAAGGAACCTTACATCTTTTTGTATATTAGCATCTTTGAGACATGAACTCTTTTTAGTTAAATTTGTGCAGCTGGTACTGTAGCACTTTAAAATTATTTGCAGCGTGGCATGTTATAAACATAAAACAAATACTGTGTAGTGAACTTCGCTCAGTCAGGATATGATTTTTCCATCCTAGAATCTAGGTACACGATTAAAAATACAAGTACAATTCTTTTTCAGATTACTTCAGACCTTTATTACATCTCACCATATCAATGAATTTTGAGCTATACAAACAGATACTCCGCTTCATTCAAACAAAATCCTCAGCTAGCTATATGGTGTGACAATAATACAGAAGCATCTGTCACGCCTGACATGTGAAAATGCAACAAAAACTATTAGTTTACAAAATGTTACAAACTTTTTGTGCTGTTTATGTGTGAGTCAAAAATGGCTCTGAGCACTATGGGACTCAACTGCTGAGGTCATTAGTCCCCTAGAACTTAGAACTAGTTAAACCTAACTAACCTAAGGACATCACAAACATCCATGCCCGAGGCAGGATTCGAACCTGCGACCGTAGCGGTCTTGCGGTTCCAGACTGCAGCGCCTTTAACCGCACGGCCACTTCGGCCGGCCATGTGTGAGTCAATCAGAATCTTAATATTCGAAAATAAAACTCTTTTTAAATATATAGAACGAACCGGTAAGTTATCTAAGGCCTTATCAGTTGACAAATACAGATTTCGAAATGATAATTTTGGTATAAATCCATACTGTTGAATGGATTGTTCGTTATTCTTTTCATTCCTTCATGTGGAGATTCTAAAATGTTTTTAATTATTCCTAAAAGTTAATCTAAACGATATTGAAGCATTGTGTGTCTTTTGTGTATGAACAACCCGTAATGAAAAGTCAAATACTGTAAGAACTATATGTTGTGGCGTAACAAGCTAGTCACGCCACACTAAGGAGGAAGCCGGAAGGCACGCGTACACACACGCCGACTGGCGTCAAGTCTGGAACAGGATACGTATTGAATACTATAAAGAAAATACGTATCTTTGGAATATACTTAACTTTTAATCAATCCTTGTGATACATCTCTCTTGACTATACAAATGAGACTCGTAAGATACATGCACTGATACAATTGGCGCCTTGCTAAGTCGTAGCCATTAACTTAGCTGAAGGCTATTCTGTCTCTCGGCAAATGAGAACAAAGGCTTCGTCAGTATAGTCGCTAGCAACGTCGTCGTACAACTGGGGCGAGTTCTCGTACGTCTCTCGAGACCTGCCGTGTGGTGGCGCTTGGTCTGCGATCACACAGTGGCGACACGCGGGTCCGACATGTACTAATGGACCGCGGCCGATTTAAGCTACCACCTAGCAAGTGTGGTGTCTGGCAGTGACACCACACTATACTCAAGACAAAATTAATGTAAAACATACAGAATATATTTGAACACAACTAAACACAGTGGAATGAAACATATTCTATTTTAAACTGAAGTAACTACGAAAAAATAGGCCCAGTGTCAGGGACGTTACTAAAAGGTAATCGTAATAACACAGTGTTAGTGTCAGAAGGAACATCCCACCGTTCACCGTGAATTTGAATACCACTCTTAAATATTCTTTCTTTTAATTTTCTGCTTCTATGATGTACATGTAGAATAGCACAAGAGAAAGACTGCAGTATTTCCTAATGTAGTTTTTAATCCATGTAGATTTTTAATGGGACACCATATTTATTGTTCCCTCTTGAATCTTGTGAATGATTTAAATGGTCCATCCTTCCAGACAGATTGTGCCAAGTTTCTGAGTATATCAAACATCTTACACTATTTTACTTTGTAAAACTCATTTGTGTGGAGACGAATCGAATGATTGTGTCTTGATTTTCCTGAGTGTAGCCTCCACCATCAAGCACACATGACCCTCATCTGTGTAGTGTCTTTACATGTCCTACACCCAAGTTGACCGTCTTCTAACTGAGCCCCAGTTTCCGTTTCCATTCTACTCTTTGTACATTATTCTGGTAAGCTGCTTGAACATATAAGCTGTTAAGATTAGGCTGTTATAAATCTTTCATTTACATGGAGCTGCTGTCTTTCGGACTGTATGACTGATATTCTTTTAAAAATCCATTTTCACTACCTAGAACAACTGCGATTCCACTAATGATTTCAGGAATTTCGCTGGCATGTTGTCTATTCCTTATACTTTTTTTCATCGCACGATTGATTTAAAATCCAGTGGCTCATTACATGTTGAAGAGTTCGGCATACCTCATTTTCTTTTCATAATTTCAGTATGTAGTGGAAAGAGGGGAAGAAGAAGGTTCTTTTACTTTACCGGCAGGAAACTGTTGGCTCTCCAAACATGCACTGCATGGGAGTGACCTCTTAAAGTGTTACTCAAAACTCCACAGAGCTGCCTACGGCGACACATGTCTGTCACAGCCGCCACTGCTAGCCCTCACTAGCGGTTTCAGTGGCCGCGGTATAACGCCTCGACGGAATTTGTTAGCCGATATCACGGTGGGGTTATTAGGTTCTGAGCTTCCGCCTATTTTATACCACCTCCACCTTTAGCCCCTTTAGCTGTTATCGAGTTAACTACTTTGTATTCAAAGAGGGATTTGGCTGGATCTTGCTCAGGGCAGTATACAGCAAGCCACTGATACCGTGCTACTGTAAACGGCACCGTTTTAGTAAGGGCTGGAGGTAATTGCAGGCAACACTCATAACTTTTGAGGAAACTGAGAGGAAGGTTTTAATGAAAATACACTCTCTTCATGCGAAGTAGAACGCAGTAACATCATCGGCAGGGTGAAAAAGAGACAGAACTCAGGGGAAGCATGTCAACGTTGCTCATTTTCACAACTGATTTTTAGTTAATATATTGAAGAGGTAATGAATTTTTTTGTCATGGACTGAAGAACAGCACGATAAAGTGCTTCGAAGACGTAGCAGTGGGGCCTCCGAAACTGAACATCAGCGGAATAAGGTGCTTAATAAAATGCAAGTTCCTTTAGATGATAGCTATAATGTGAACATGAACAAAATGAAAGCCGAGAGCACGGTGTGCATAGCAAGTGGACACGACTCCATTCTTTAAACGAGAGCGAAAGGCTCTGGAAGGGGTGCACAAGCCTACCTTCGAAGCAGAACAGGTAAAGACGAAATGTGCGCCAAAGGCACGGTAGGAACGTTTGAAAAAGGCAGAAGTGGTCGATGTAAAACGAAACAATTGGTAACATTCAAATTTATACACCAGAGAACAAGAAAAGAATTAATGATAAACCATGTTAATATGGAGTGGTTAGAAGTCGTTGGAGTGTTTTGCAACGGGGGCCACAGATTATAAGATTGATTTGCTGAGTAAGAAACTAGGCCGCACTACAAACAGTCACTAATAAAAAATGCCTATTGCACAACATACTAAAACGAGGACACAGTCGCTGCAGAAAACCGTTGTTTAACGAATCATAGACGGGAACGCCCACAGGGTTAGGCTGTAACACGGAAAAAATATCCGGTATGTGCGAGAAAGACTCACACACCGTAGATTCCGTACGATCTCATTAACGTGTAAAGATAGTTCATCCGTCACGGGAATCCAGAATTTCGACGATTTTTGCTTTTTATTGATATCGATACTGGCAAGATAGCAAAATATTGACATAAATGGCCGTATATTTTGATTTCATTGACATAGAAGCATACATTTCTTCCATCGTCAAGGGACCGTAGCAGTTGGTGACATGAAGTTCAGTTTAATACATCCACCCTTTCTTGAGAAAAAGAGGTGTTAACAAACCGGTAGACAGACGGTCGGAGAGCAAACGAAAAAAAAATCGTGTGAGTAAGTTACAGATTGACAATTTTTAGATTAATTCATTTGCCTGTAGTTTGAAATCTTACTTCTTGCCATATTTCATGATTCTACACCAACGGGAAGTAGCCTATAGGTTTTTATTAGTGAATTTGCTAGTCTCAAAATACACTACTGGCCATTAAAATTGCTACACCACGAAGATGACGTAGTACAGACGCGGAATTTAACCGAGAGGGAGAAGATGCTGTGATATGCAAATGATTAGCTTTTCAGAGCATTCACACAAGGTTGGCGCCTGTGGCGACACCTACAACGTGCTGATATGAGGAAACTTTCCAACCGATTTCTCATACACAAACAGCAGTTGACCGGCGTTGCCTGGTGAAACGGTGTTGTGATGCCTCGTGTAAGGGGGAGCAATGCGTACCATCACGTTTCCGACTTTGATAAACGTCGGATTGTAGCCTACCGCGATTGCGGTTTATCGTATCGCGACATTGCTGCTCGCGTTGGTCGAGATCCAATGACTGTTAACAGAATATGGAACCGGTGGGTTCAGGAGGGTAATACGGAACGCCAAGCTGGATCTCAACGGCCTAGTATCACTAGCAGTCGAGATGACAGGCCACTTATCCGCAGCCACGTCTCGATCCCTGAGTCAACAGATGGGGACGTTGGCAAGACAACAACCATCTGCACGAACAGTTCGATGACGTTTGCAGCACCATGGACTGTCAGCTCGGAGACGATGGCTGCGGTTACCCTTGACGCTGCATCACAGACAGGAGCGCCTGCGATGGTGTACTCAACGACGAACCTGCGTGAACGAATGGCAAAACGCCATTTTTTCGGATGAATCCAGGTTCTGTTTACTGAATCATGATGGCCCACCCGTGTTTGGCGACATCGCGGTGAACGCACATTGGAAGCGTGTATTCGTCATCGCAATACTGGCGTATCACCCGGCGTGATGGTACGGGGTGCCATTGGTTACACGTCTCGGTCACCTGTTGTTCGCATTGACTGCACTTTGAACAGTTGACGTTACATTTTAGATGTGTTACGACCCGTGGCTCTACCCTTCATTCGATCCCTCCGAAACCCTTCATTTCAACATGATAATTCACGACCGCATGTTGCAGATCCTGTACGGGCCTTTCTGGATACAGAAAATGTCCGAATGCTGCCCTGGCCAGCACATTCCTTAGATCATTCACCAATTGAAAACGTCTGGTCAATGGTGGCCGAGCAACTGGCTCGTCACGATACGCCAGTCACTACTCTTGATGAACTGTGGTATCGTGTTGAAGCTGCATGGGTAGATGAACCTGTACATGCCATCCAAGCTCTGTTTTACTCGATGCCCTGGCGTATCAAGACCGTTAGTACGGCCAGAGGCGATTGTTCTGGGTACTGATTTCTCAGGATCTATGAACCCAAATTGCGTGAAATTTAATCACATGTCAGTTCTAGTACAATATGTTTGTCCAATGAATACCCGTTTATCATCTGCATTTCTTCTTGGTGTAGCAATTTTAATGGTCAGTAGTGTATGTAACATGAGTGGCCGTATCTTTTAATTGCATTGACTTAGAAACCTACACTTGTCACACCATCAAGGGACTGTATACTGCAGTGTGTGACACAAACTGGAGCTTGCAAGGTCTACTCGTGATTGAGAAAAAATGTGTCCTAACAAGTGGACCGACAGACAGTCGGATAACAAAAGACAACAAAAAATTTTCTAGTGATTTAATTACAAATTAATAATATTCAGATTTTTTCTTTATTTTTATTGTGAAACCTTGCTTCTTTCCTAATTCCATGATTCGCAAACGGGATGTACCATACAGGTTTTCATGGGTGAGTTTGCAAGTATGGAATGCAAACATCAGTTTAGTTTTTCTAACTTATCCTGAGAAAAAGGGTTTAGAGCTCTGGCTGTTAGACAGACAGACGGACGGACAACATAGTGACCTACAAGTGCTCCGTTTTTACTGTCTGACGTACGGAACCCTAAAAAAAAGTTCGTATCACATGTAACAAGCGTACAGTACCTCCACTTGCCAGCCTTTTAAGTGACATAATTCCATGACATATTATAATACAATAAAGACTGAAGAATATGTGAGCAATGATTTACAACAAGGACTATCAACATTCCTTTTACGTAACAAATAACTTAATACAGACACAGAAAATCATCACAAGTACTAATGCGCACTATGTAATTTCTAAGCACGTACAGAAACAGAATACTGGAAACTTCTAAACCAAATTACTGTCGAAATCGCTGATTATCCGGTACAAATGGTGAATAAGCTGTGATGAATTTCGAACACGTAGTGCTACCATGAACATGAGTGACTACTCCCGTTACACCATTTACTGCTGCTCTTGATATTACTCTGTCCGACCAGAGATCCTTGTCTTCCTTCTATTTCACTTCACTGAGACCCACTATATTCAGATTGTGCCTTTCCATTTCCCATTTTCAGATATTCTAACTTCCCCTTCAAGCTCTAAATGCTAACATTCCACGCCCGGACTCGCAGAACACTAACCTTTCGTTGGTTATTTAATCTTTTTCTGGTGGTCACCTCCCCCTTGGCACTCCCCTCTCAGGGATCCGAATGTGGGACTACTCCGGGATATTTGGCCAATGGAGGGATCAATCATCATGACACTTTTTCAGTTACAGTCCACATGTCCCGTGGATACACATGCAGCACCTTCTGGATCCTCATGCCGTAGATCATGCAGTTTCAAATCCCAAGGGCGAGAGAGTGCCCTGGGTCACTCTCAGCTCTTCCGTCCGCTTTGACAAGGCGTTGGCAGAATGAGGAAGAGCTGAAAGTCTTCGGTCGCCTTTGTCGATGATTTTTATTCAAAACTCAAGCAATGGCAGGATTCAAACCTAGGACCAAGGACGTTTTGATTACTAATCAAAGACGTTACCCCTAGACTATGGCTACACTGCGCTAATACTTATCGTATCACACACTTCTCCAACTATCGTTCTCAAAGTAACGCCATAGCCACCAGCTGATAAGTCCCAGCTGCGCTGAATTCCTTGTGTTCCGAAAGCCCACCACCTTCTTCTGCTGCTCCAGCCGGAACGATGCCACGTATCGACAGTAAACGATCATCAGCCTCGGTTGTATATCCATGAGGCTGCCTCACTGCTCTGTCGCACGTTTCCTGCTTCCCCTCAGCAAAAGGAGGTCATTGCCCCGCAATCAGCTGATAATGTACCGTTCGCAGACCCATTCCCTTCTGCCAATGCACCACCGTGGCTGCTTGTACACAATGGCGACAAAAGCCACTCGTCCTAAGACGTGTGGATCCCTACTGTCATTGGGACATTTTTGGTCAGCGCCGCCAATAGCAAATCAGTGGCCAACCCCACCAATAGGAAACAAGCTTGGCCATCGTGCCAATGCAAGGCTCCCAGCGACGCCCTGAAGACTGGTCAACTGCTTCCAACTGCAATCCAGCCCTGCTTGCCAGAAGATATGGCCGGTTCTCTTCCGGACGCCAGACTGTCTACTGTCCAACTAGTCGACGTGTAGACCCCCTGGTGGGACCGAACTGAACTAGGAGCAGTGGTGCAAACAGCTCAGCGAGAGGAAAATCTGACTGTGTCGTGAATTTGCTAATTCACTTCACGGACTCTAGACAAGATATCATGCGGAATGTGACGACCCGGCTGATCACCATTCCAAAAGTTGTGTTCCTTAAGCATTTCAAACTACGGTGGGAGTGCTGGAAGGACTGCATACATTATCAAGGAGACTGCTCTGAATTGGATAAGGTTTCCCTACCTACAAATAAATAAATGCGTTTATGCTAAGAAAAGTTTTAAGAAAATGTGATGCCACATGGATCGTCAGTTTAGCGACCATTTTATCGGCTTCAGTGGAGCGTCCAATGTAGTGACCTCATTTGACGTGGCTCCATAGACAGACCCACAGACTGTAGCGCACCAAGTAACAGTTCTGAATACAGAAGAAAAGCCACGTCCTATTTTCGGATGAGTCACGTTTCTGCAAACACCATCACTGTGAGTGTATCCACTTGTAGAGTCTTCGAGGACCACAAACGTTGCTGGTTTACGTCCATCATCGCCAAATCGGCCCATCATCTGGCGTGGAGGTAGTGAATACAACTGGGTACTCGATACCATAACATATGGTTAATATAACAGCTAATTTGCATTGCAGGTATTACGTTTCTGCTTTGTCAAGACCACTGGGTGTGCTCTGTCTTCGAGGCCTCCGAAAGGAAGGTAGGTAGATTCGGTTTAACGTCCCGTCGTCATCGAGATTATTAGAGACGGAACACAAGCTCGGATTGTGTGCAAGGGTGGCGAAGGAAATCGGTTGTGTCCTTTCAAATGAACCATCCCGACATCTGCCTGGAGTGATTTAGGGAAATCACGGGAAACTTAAATCTGGATGACCGGACGCGGGTTTGATCCGTCGTCCTCCCGATTGCAAGTCCAGTGTGCTAACCACGGCGCCGACCTGCTAGGTCGTGGCCTCAGAGGTGCTTTTCAACAAAATAACACAAAACAGCATGTTGTCTTTGCTGTCCTGAGCTACTTCGATGCAGAGGATATACGTTTGTTACCCTGGCAGGCTCTTTTTTTTTGGCAGGCTTTTTTTTTTTTTTTTTTTTTTTTTTTTTTTTTTTTTTTTTTTTTTTTTTGCGACCCGCGCCCAGTGAAAATATGGCTCATCGGTCACCAAGAGACCAACACACAACCGCTTTGGTGTCGCTGCGATTCATCAGCTCTGCCACTGAAACGAAACACCATTGACTGATGTGGTCTTTCCTCTCATCTAAGCTCAGATTGACCCGATGCACATCTCACAAGGGAACCTCCCCATCGCAACCCCCTCAGATTTAGTTATAAGTTGGCACAGTGGATAGGCCTTGAAAAACTGAACACAGATCAATCGAAAAAACAGGAAGAAGTTGTGTGGAACTATGAAAACAATAAGCAAATATACAAACTGAGTAGTCCATGCGCAAGATAGGCAACATCCAGGATAATGTTAGCGCAGTGGTCCCGTGGTTAGCATGAGCAGCTGCGGAACTAGGATCCTTGGTTCATGTCTTCCCTCGAGTGAAAAGTTTAATTTTTTATTTTCAGATAATTATTATCTGTCAGCCCGTCCGTCCGTCCGTCCGTCCGATGCGATCACTTTTTTGGGGGTGATTATCACATCCACAAGAAAACCTAAATCGGACAAGGCAGAAGAATCTTTTTACCCCTTCGCCAAGTGTACAAGTTAGGTGGGTCGACAACATATTCCTGTCATGCGACGCACATGCCGTCACCAGTGTCGTATAGAATATATCAGATGTGTTTCGCTGTGGAGGAATCGGTTGACCTATGACCTTGCGATCAAATGTTTTCGGTTCCCATTGGAGAGGCACGTCCTTTCGTCTACTAATCGCACGGTTTGCGGTGTGGTCGCAAAACACACACACTAAACTTACTACAGTGAATAGAGACGTCAATGAACGAATAGACAGATCATAACTTTGCGAAAATAAAGAAAGAAAACTTCTCACTCGATGGAAGACCTGAACCAAGGATCACTAGTTCCGCAGCTGCTCACGCTAACCACGGGACCACGGCGCTCCTAAGATCGCTTTATCCTTGATCTTTCCTCTCTTGCGCATGGACTACTCAGTTTGTATATTTTGCTTATTTTTTCATAGTTTCACAAAACTTCTTCCTGTTTTCTCGATTGATCTGTGTTCAGTTTTTCAAGGCCTCTCCACTGTGCCAACTAAATCTGAGGGGGGTGCGATGGGGAGGTTCTCTTGTCAGTTACAGCCGACGTTGCTGTTAGAGCAGGCAGTTGTGGGTACAAAATTTGCATACTGTATACCCTGGAATCATGTACGGTTAAAAACTTGTATTCCTCCTACTGCACTGTGAACGCAAGATAAGTACAATCTCGTTGTTTTCTGTCCTTTCTCCTGTTGTAATTTTAATGGCTAGAAAAACAGATAAACTTCTTCAAGCGCATTTTGGCATGCTACGACTGCAGTGTCTCTTCAGTGGTAGATGGTCTGCGTTTTCGCAGATTGCAGTTGGGCTTTTATTGGAACGTCAAAGAACCCAGACAAGAAGCCGATCGCAAATATTCTCACCTGCACATCAGAACATGTTCGGTCAAGAAGCAGATGAGCCCACTGAACATCAGATTATACATAAGACAAGAGAGACCCTACTATTTAATATACATATCTACAGCAATACTTCTAACTTTTCCGTTACTTTATTCTGATTTGTACATAAGAGAAAACATATTATTAGTTAATGGCAAGGATGTAGCATTAACTGTTACTTTAACTTATTTATTCTCGTATCTGTTGAGAGGCCAGACAAACATGTGGTTCCTGAAGAGGGGCAGCAGCCTTTTCAGTAGTTGCAGGGGCAACAGTCTGGATGATTGACTGATCTGGCCTTGTAACTCTAACCAAAACGGCCTTGCTGTGCTGGTACTGCGAACGGCTGAAAGCAAGGGGAAACTACAGCCGTAATTTTTCCCGAGGACATGCAGCTTTAGTGTATGATTAAATGATGATGGTGTCCTCTTGGGTAAAATATTCCGGAGGTAAAATAGTCCCCCATTCGGATCTCCGGGCGGGGACTACTCAAGGGGACGTCATTATCAGGAGAAAGAAAACTGGCATTCTACGGATCGGAGCCTGGAATGTCAGATCCCTTAATCGGGCAGGTAGGTTAAAAAATTTAAAAAGGGAAATGGACAGGTTAAAGTTAGATATAGCGGGAATTAGTGAAGTTCGGTGGCAGGAGGAACAAGACTTTTGGTCAGGTGAATACAGGGTTATAAATACAAAATCAAATAGGGGTAATGCAGGAGTAGGTTTAATAATGAATAAAAAAAATAGGAGTGCTGGTTAGCTACTACAAACAGCATAGTGAACGCATTATTGTGGCCAAGATAGACACAAAGCCCATGCCTACTACAGTAGTACAAGTTTATATGCCAACTAGCTCTGCAGATGATGAAGAAATTGAAGAAATGTATGACGAGATAAAAGAAATTATTCAGGTGGTGAAGGGAGATGAAAATTTAATAGTCATGGGTGACTGGAATTCGTCAGTAGGAAAAGGGAGAGAAGGAAACATAGTAGGTGAATATGGATTGGGGGGAAGAAATGGAAGAGGAAGCCGCCTTGTAGAATTTTGCACAGAGCATAACTTAATCATAGCTAACACTTGGTTCAAGAATCATAAAAGAAGGTTGTATACCTGGAAGAATCCTGGAGATACTAAAAGGTATCAGATAGATTATATAATGGTAAGACAGAGATTTAGGAACCAGGTTTTAAATTGTAAGACATTTCCAGGGGCAGATGTGGATTCTGATCACAATCTATTGGTTATGAACTGCAGATTGAAACTGAAGAAACTGCAAAAAGGTGGGAATTTAAGGAGATGGGACCTGGATAAACTGAAAGAACCAGAGGTTGTAGAGAGTTTCAGGGAGAGCATAAGGGAACAATTGACAGGAATGGGGGAAAGAAATACAGTAGAAGAAGAATGGGTAGCTCTGAGGGATGAAGTAGTGAAGGCAGCAGACGATCAAGTAGGTAAAAAGGCGAGGGCTAATAGAAATCCTTGGGTAACAGAAGAAATATTGAATTTAATTGATGAAAGAAGAAAATATAAAAATGCAGTGAATGAAGCAGGCAAAAAGGAATACAAACGTCTCAAAAATGAGATCGACAGGAAGTGCAAAATGGCTAAGCAGGGATGGCTAGAGGACAAATGTAAGGATATAGAGGCTTGTCTCACTAGGGGTAAGATAGATACTGCCTACAGGAAAATTAAAGAGACCTTTGGAGAGAAGAGAACCACTTGTATGAATATCAAGAGCTCAGATGGCAACCCAGTTCTAAGCAAAGAAGGGAAGGCAGAAAGGTGGAAGGAGTATATAGAGGGTTTATACAAGGGTGATGTACTTGAGGACAATATTATAGAAATGGAAGAGTATGTAGACGAAGACGAAATGGTAGATAAGATACTGCGTGAAGAGTTTGACAGAGCACTGAAAGACCTGAGTCGAAACAAGGCCCTGGGAGTAGACAACATTGCATTAGAACTACTGATGGCCTTGGGAGAGCCAGTCATGACAAAACTCTACCATCTGGTGAGCAAGATGTATGAGACAGGTGAAATACCCTCAGACTTCAAGAAGAATATAATAATTCCAATCCCAAAGAAAGCAGGTGTTGACAGATGTGAAAATTACCGAACTATCAGTTTAATAAGTCACAGCTGCAAAATACTAACGCGAATTCTTTACAGACGAATGGAAAAATTGGTAGAAGCGGACCTCGGGGAAGATCAGTTTGGATTCCGTAGAAATGTTGGAACACGTGAGGCAATACTAACCTTACGACTTATCTTAGAAGAAAGATTAAGAAAAGGCAAACCTACGTTTCTAGCATTTGTAGACTTAGAGAAAGCTTTTGACAATGTTAACTGGAATACTCTCTTTCAAATTCTGAAGGTGGCAGGGGTAAAATACAGGGAGCGAAAGGCTATTTACAATTTGTACAGAAACCAGATGGCAGTTATAAGAGTCGAGGGGCATGAAAGGGAAGCAGTGGTTGGGAAAGGAGTGAGACAGGGTTGTAGCCTCTCCCCGATGTTATTCAATCTGTATATTGAACAAGCAGTAAAGGAAACAAAAGAAAAATTCGGAGTAGGTTTTTAAATTCATGGAGAAGATGTAAAAACTTTGAGGTTTGCCGATGACATTGTAATTCTGTCAGAGACAGCAAAGGACTTGGAAGAGCAGTTGAACGGAATGGACAGTGTCTTGAAAGAAGGATATAAGATGAACATCAACAAAAGCAAAACGAGGATAATGGAATGTAGTCAAATTAAATCGGGTGATGCTGAGGGAATTAGATTAGGAAATGAGACACTTAAAGTAGTAAAGGAGTTTTGCTATTTAGGGAGTAAAATAACTGATGATGGTCGAAGTAGAGAGGATATAAAATGTAGACTGGCAATGGCAAGGAAAGCGTTTCTGAAGAAGAGAAATTTGTTAACATCGAGTATAGATTTAAGTGTCAGGAAGTCGTTTCTGAAAGTGTTTGTATGGAGTGTAGCCATGTATGGAAGTGAAACATGGACGATAACTAGTTTGGACAAGAAGAGAATATAAACTTTCGAAATGTGGTGCTACAGAAGAATGCTGAAGATAAGGTGGGTAGATCACGTAACTAATGAGGAGGTATTGAATAGGATTGGAGAGAAGAGAATTTTGTGGCACAACTTGACTAGAAGAAGGGATCGGTTGGTAGGACATGTTTTGTGGCATCAAGGGATCACAAATTTAGCATTGGAGGGCAGTGTGGAGGGTAAAAATCGTAGAGGTAGACCACGAGATGAATACACTAAGCAGATTCAGAAGGATGTAGGCTGCAGTAGGTACTGGGAGATGAAGAAGATTGCACAGGATAGAGTAACATGGAGAGCTTTATCAAACCAGTCTCAGGACTGAAGACCACAACAACAACAACAACACAACAACATTCTCGTATATAGACGGTTAATAAGATTTTTAACGTGCAATACCAGCCCTTCTCACATTAATTATTTCTGTCTGGATGTGGAGGCCTTATGTCCAAACGATATAATCGTCAAATTTTTGGATTTTAAATGTATACCTGGAGAACGGTCACTCAAAGACGCCAGTTGAATACGTCTACATTTTTCATACGTTTCATGTACGTTCTTTTCCTGTGTATTGAATATTTGACCTTAGTTATCAATGTGGCTTGGCTAAATGAACTGCTGTATCTCAATAGCTCCATTTTAGTATAGATTTACACCTATTATATTTTCGTCTGTTGCTTATTACCAAAAATGTAGTAACAGTATGTGTAAAATATCTGCGTCTGAATACGTCGCTAGTGACATGTTATATAAACGCGTGAATTAATTATTTGCCTCTATTAAATGATACCTGATGGAATTTACAGACTGGTAATTTGCTTACGATTCTGCACTCAGATGATACCTAGACAATAACAACATAATTATCTATGTATTATAACCTAAGGTAGGGTCGACATGTCTAGAAAGTTCATCCTCTTCACACATAGAAATTATCACTAATACTAATGTTTAAAGAGGCTGCTTCGTAACTTGTTTGTCCCTTTCTTTAGCGCAAACTCCTACCCCATTTTCCGTCGTCACTCTCCGTACTTGTCTAAAGTTATATGTAATGCGAAAAAGAAAGTAATTAAGAGTGGCAGTTAATGTCATTATTTAACGTTTAATTTAATGCCAATCTGTGCTGAATTTTTCCGACTAATGTATTGCTGGATAGGGTGATCTGTACTTGCAGGATATTTATAATGATAAAACACGTATCGGCAAATCGATTATGAAAAATAACTCGGAGAAGTGAGTGTGACAAATGGGAAACACCTAAATAATACTTTTAGTGATTTTATGTTGTGCTTGCAATACATTTGCAGTATCACTTCACTGAATATCGTCACTACATTTTACGATAAAATACGTCAGCTGTGATTACTGAACACAGCGACACAACAACTCTTCCATTATTTTTATTGTTTAACATCTCACAGTATAACACACCATATGTAATTCATATTACGCTCATCTTTAGGAAATTGAACTTGTTTTAGATATGCTACGATGAATGTTCTGCGAGGAATGATACATTCATCTTCCCGATTAATTACTGCAACCTGCAATGTTCTAGAGCGATTAAGTACACCGTAACAGCAATCGGGTCCATATATTATCGGCGAATGACGTGATTGCGGGCATCGTCGATGAAACAGTTACTGTGCATCACCTTCCACTATATTGCATTACCAGCAGAACCAGCCACACCTTCAACCTCACCATTAACGAATTAATTTGGCATTACGATCTGAAGCGAAACGCAGTTTCCTTTTCCTCACTTCGTTATTGTTATACAATCATCATTATATTCTTTTCTTACCTTGCCATACAATTGAGGCAGTACCCGATAATGAAATAGTAGTGAAGCTACTGTCTTCAGTTTAATTGACAGTTTTCGCAAAACTATATACTTTGGTAGTACGATTGGTTGCGACTTTCCACTCTCTCGTCTATAATAGAGGTGGTATTTCTATATAGTTGTTTAGCTACGACTAATAGGGTTTCTTAGTTTAATGTGAAATTATAGTTGCTTGGTAGAATTTTCACTTTGTCTTCCTAGGTTGTTCAAATAATACATATTTTGATGTTACCTTAGCTGAAGTTGAAACTATTTTATGTATAGTTAATTTTAATGCTTCCGGTATTAGTAAAGCTTCTTAAATCAGCATCACTATACATACCTTACATGTAAAACACGTATTGGATTATTTTGTTATGTTCTTAAGTATTCCCCCTTTTCAGTTCGTGGGTTTTGACGGGTATTTCAAGAAGGTTTTACAACAGCATGCTTTGTTGCGATTCTTTACTATATTTCCGTTTCGATTTTCATGTCAAAGACTGCTTCGCAGCAGCACGCCCTGCTTATCTTTTCAGTGCAAGCCACTTCTCGGCATCACTGATGTGACATATGTCAGTTAGACATTGCTTTCTGTATTCGAACTTTGGTTCCCAAATTCAATTTTTACTCTACACACTGTCCTTCATGACTGCACCGACTAATTCTTGATCCCTCAAAATCCGTCCCACGAACCGATTTCTTCTTTTAGTCAGGTTGTGCCATGAATTTCATTTATTCCCATTTCGAGTCAGCACCTTCCTATTAGTCACACAATCTACGCATAAACTCTTCACACGACACTGCAGAAGTTTCTATTCTCTTCCTGTTTGAACTATTTATCCTCCGCATTTCACTTCCGAACAAGGCTACACTACAGTGAAATACCTTCATACAGCTTTTTAACATTTCAATTTATAATCGGTGTTAACAAATTTCTCATTTTCAGAAATACTTTCTTTGCTATAGTCAGTCTGGACTTTATATCCTGAATACTTCAGTTGGTATCAGTTACTTGGCTGCCTGAATAGCAAAACTCATCTAATACTTTCTCCATCTCGTTTAATAATCTGTCACCCCCAGCATTAATTAATTTAATTGGACTAAAATCCACTAACTTTGTTGATGGTCGCCGTACAACCTACATTCAAAACGCTATATATTTCACTCAACTGCTATTAGAAGTCCTGTGCTGTCTCTGACATACAGGGTAATTATTGAACTATGTGAAATAAAATTGTCATAACTTCTGAAAGGTTTGTATTAGGACGTTGAAACTGCACGGTTGGCTGCGGAGCATGATGGTAATTTGTATGCGTAAGCACTGTTTGGTTTAGCGACGAAGCCCACTTTTATTTGGATGGGTTCGCCAGTAAGCAGAATTGACGCGTTTGGGGGACTGAGAAACCACATTTCGCGATAGAGAAGTCTCTTCATCCTCAACGGGTGACTGTGCGGTGTGCAATGTGCAGTCACAGAATAACCGGCACGATATACCTTTATTGCACGTGGACTACCGAATAGTAAATCGAGGTTTTGGAAGATGTTTCCAAACTCAATTATCCACAGTGACACTGATTTCGACATGATGTGGTTCATGCAAGACGGAGCTCTACCCCCTCGAAGCAGGGGAGTCATGTCCTGGAGGAGACCTTTGGGGACTGCATTCTGGCTCTGTAGTACCCAGAGGCCACATGCAAGGGCCTCGATTGGCCGCCATCTTCTCTGGATTCGAACACATGTGACTACATTTTTCGGGGCTATATTAAAGAAAAGGTGTACAGCAATAACCCCAAAAGTAATGCTGAGCTGAAAATAGCCATTCAGGAGGTTATCGACTGCATCGATGTTCCGACACTTCAGCGAGTCTTGCAGTTTCGCAATTCGTCTCCGCCACATCGTCTCCAGTGATGGCAGGCACATCGAACATGCCATAACCTAAACCAGCATATCTGTAGCGACGTTTACAAGTTGAATAAAGCGTGTGCACGCTGTAGTTTGTAAATAATTTACGTTTTTTTTTCATATATTTCAATAATTGTCACCCTGTAACTTCAAAGTCATCAGCAAACCCGAAAGTTTTAATGCTTTCTCCCTGATGTATAACTCCTTAATCCCTTTCACTCCTGGCTCAATGTGCAGGCTGAATACAAGCAGGCTATGACCCTGTCTCATTCCTTTCTCAGTTACTGCTACCTTTCATGTACGCTGAGTCTCTTAACTTCAGTGTGGTTACTGTACAATTATTGATAACAGTTCCCTCACTGTATTTTATACCTCCTGTAAGGCGCCTGGTTGTCGGCCCATCCATTTCCTCAGCAACTGTTTCCCTTTTCCAGCATCTGTTAGATTTATTTTACAACTGTCTGTTATATACCGACTTAGTCAGCTTCAGTATGCAGGGTGAAGAAAAAATGCCGCACGTGGAGATCGGCTTACGATTCCTTAACCCAGTTCAAGACAAAAGTGTATCTAGCAAAACATAGTCCCACCAATAGGCTTAAGAGAAACGCGGTTAAAGAAATAGGTCCTGGCAACGCCGAAACTACGTGAACCGTGACCAAGAACAGGTAGCATGTATTCTACTCTATTCCGGAGTTGTCGCATTAGCTTGTGACAGGACGCAATGCTGTGGGAAGAGAATATCCAGACTCACTGATGGTCGAGTCACGTCCCCACAGAACTACTTTTTTCAGTTAAAGCATCAAATTGCATCCAGTTTACACCTCCAGTATTGTATTTCTTCCTGTTAATCTTACGTTTGGGTAAACATTAATAAATACTGTGAAACTCTTACAGACGAAACGACAAGTATGTTTCGTTCACGATACAAATAAAAGCCAATAGGAAATAATAGTGTATATAGTAGCATCACCTGTAAAAAATGAAGTACAGTAAGAAAAATAGGTCTGCTACACTAGACCGCATATTATGCTATGCTCAATAATATTAATTTGTATTTTGACGTGACGCTTATCTCCACTGGGCCGCTACACGCATGTAAATGCAACGTTCACTTTAGACAACATGTTCAAAGCGACCACCTTGCATTTGCAACACTTCGCCACTCACTGGATCATGCTTTGCTGCACCCTACGCAAAACAACTTTATCTGCCACTGCCTAGGCAGCATGCACGCCTGATATTGTGTTCATCCATGGGTGGAGTACTATCTACTGTTCCTTCAGAGAAGGCCCAGGGAACGTGATGGCCACAACAGTGGTCCTCTATGAGCAATCCATTTCCCTGCAAATGCTTCATTTAAATAGTTACACACATTTATTCCAGTATGGGGGAGTGCACCAGCACGCTGAAACCATAGCTGTCGCTAATACCATGTGGAACGTTCTCTAATTTACTAGGTAAAGTATTGCAATAGTGGCGCATTCAACTTTTCTAGCAATAGGCAAGAGCCCAAAAGCAGTTTTCCCCCGATTCCAGCACAGAAATTTCACTCTCCGTATCACGTTATTTAGAAAATCTTCGTTATCTCCCACTTGGTGCAGAAGTCATTCACAGAAATGTACACTTAGAATGCGGCTTTCTCACCACTAGTATTGCGTTACCATGCAAAGATATGGATGCAGTTCCTCATCGTGCAACATTTCAGTAACTAGTCTTGAGACATGGCTGCCTTGCAGTAGCACGGGTTCTTCACAGAAGTGATTGATGAATGGTTTCAAGAATCGCGTTATTTGTTTGTGGAGTATGTGCAGTTCATGGACGACCTCGACGAAAACCATTCTGATCCGGGTGTCACTCAGCAGCAGAAGCTTGTCTGTGGGCTGCACCAGGTCATTAGGAAGCCGTTCTACATAAACGTGACAGGTCAAGTATGGCTGTGCACTGCACAGTTAGCAGACATATGCATGCAATATAAAAGATCCCACTGTCATGTGATTTTGGTAGATAGGCTTTAGTCCTGAAACTTGATGAGCAATCGCGTGACGACCTCAAAGTGCGACTCTTTCTCTTCTCCCTGCTTATCGATTCTGATATTTTTGCAATCTCGTTTGCGTGTTACGTATGATAAAAATGTGTCAATGAATTATCATTTCACGTACAACTGATATTGGAGAACTATTAGATGACTTTCCAGATAGTTAATTATTGCATTGACTCTGAACTGATGTGTACATGTTTGGGGTAACAGCTCCCCTCCACAGCCGATAGCTGTAGGTGACAAGCTATCATCTGTTATAGAACACTTGTTGTTTTCAATAAGTTATCCACTAATGTACTTGTGTTGCTTTGAGATTTTCGGGTCTACATCTCTTACGTAATACACATTTATATAAATGTGTGCGGTTACGGTAAATCTGTTTATTCGAGTCAGATAGCGTTAGAAACTTCTTCATGATCATTACATATTTCATATTCCATGTCACAGTAATATCACAGCTTCCTCATCACTTTCTATGGGACTAGTTGAAGCGTTTGGTATCATAAATTTTTATTGTAATCTGTCATGATAAATTTCTTGTGGTCTCATGACTAATACTTTACTGCAATTTAGTCTGTCATATGTTCAGCACGTTTTCATTGTACGTCTTTTTCTTGTGGGTTCAGATTAATTTGCGTACACAAATACCTTTCCGTCATTGTTGGATATATACATTTATTCAAGATTAACGATTGTGGAATCAAATAATTAAACATTTTTTGGTATAAGAATGATAACAAATCAGTGATGCTACAGTGGAACTTCTTACTGTGGTATAATATTGAGTACAGTTTATTTGTGTTTCATTTCCGATGTGAACTAACATTTGTATTAACGCAGTATAAGACGTTAGCAGTATTTGGTGACAGTAAGTTGCAAACAAACCTTTTTTTTTCTTTTTTAAAGCGGAAAACACAGTTAAAAATTTTCCCCTACCTGTGAAACAAGAAAGTGTACAGTTTCTGCTCCAGATATGCGCACTAGTTTTGTTTCTGGAAGGGAGTTAATAAATTTCCTTTGAAGTTTTCTCAGGTATTTCCACTTTATGTACCCCTCTGGGAAAGATTAATATGTTCTGCTAAGACGAGAACTCTTCTAAAATGATAATGTTATATTTCATGTTTTGCGTCATCATGGATATATATTTTTACACTTTTGTATGGGAAGAGTTAAGGGCTGTTGTATACTTCAGTAGGTCCCAACAGAAAAATGTTATCTGGCAGTTTTATACGAAGACTGGTAGTATTCGGAGGCCATTTAGAGTGCAATTCTTACTGGAAAATTAAAGTTTCGTGTTTGAAATGGTGAACTTAGAAAAATTTCTACCCCCTCAACCGCGCAAACTGCCCATCGTGGCTGACTTGTAACGAAAAGTTGTTTCTACAGAACTAATTGAGGTGGCATTTCTGCATAGTTCACGCATGCTGATTCTGGGAATGTTTGTTTAGACTTAAGAATATTGTGTACGAGACATGGTACAATACGATGTTGAATAGAATGAAGAACTGCTGAAAATGTTCTGTTTATTGTAGATGGCCAGAGATTGCTTTTGGTAAAGATTTTGCAAGACATTTTTGAATATTTCAATTCTACAACGATATTTTAACAAAATTTCTGTGCTTCTTGCGATATGTGCTTTCCTGTAGTATTTCTTCATTGGATGGTTACTGATGTTAACGAAAGGCTGTTTTCAGTTTTTTCTTTGTTTCGTTGAAAAAGTAAGGAAAGAACACAAGAATCTCGGATCGTGTAACAACCTGATTCAGATATCTTGTTAACAGTGTCACTCAAGGGAATAATGGTGCATTCAATAGTGACTGAGTCAATGCTTCTAATAGTCAAATGCATTCACTGACGTCAATATTGAAATTCAAGAAGCCAGTAGTCTTGTCAGCAGTGAGAGTGCAGGTCATGAAGTTACTCACTTGTGTTACTTTGAGATATACAGACCGTTATCCCTTCATTTGCGCTCATTTATACGAAACTAGTGCTGTGTAACTACTTTAAGAGTGTTTAGTCAGATAGCATTAGAAACTTTAGAAACTTTTTTGTATCCTTTACATATTTCATTTCGTATATCACTGGAATATCGAGTCTTTCTTATCACTTCTTATTAGAGTAACTGAATCATTTTTAAACACACACACCTTTCACTAATACATTCAGAATTTTATAAATTGTAGTCCGCGGCCTTCACCCGCATATGTCACATACATTGGGACATCTGTCTAAATCTCTGATTTTTTATACCGTACGAGCCTAGAGAGGATATTAACTTTATCTGCAATATACGGTATTCAGCCACGAAGCATCATCTTTCCTCTCGAACTGCGCTTACAATGGGTCATTACTCATTCTCACGACCTAGCTGACACAATGAACAGCACGAATAAGAGACTTAATGCGCTTCGTAATTTTAAAGCAGACATGTACAGGAAGTAAATACCAACAAATTGTGATAGAATACTTTTATGTATCACCCTCATCTCATTCCCATCCCAGTCACAGGGGGTAGTAGTGGTGTCTTACTCCCGTACCACTTTTCTACAAAAAGTGATTCATGTATAATTATAACAAATTTTGTTGAAATAACGACATAAAGAAATGAGCAGAAATATGAATCTGTCCTGCTATTCGACCTTATCCCTCCTATTTCTCTCCCCCTCTTCCACCTGCTATATCACTTACTTTCCCTCTTCCACTTACCAGTTCACACCCTGTACCTCATACCATCTGCCTCTTCCACCACACACTGGCTGCATCTGTCACCTGCCTCCTCACACCCTCTTACGTTTCCATCTACTCAATACCTCTCTCCAGCTTCAACTTACCATCTAAAACACCCTGTCCTCCTTGTTCTTTCTATTTCCTCCCCCTCCCTCTGCCCATTTCTCGACCACTCTGTCCATCTACTCCTCCTCTATCTCTATCTCTCTCTCTCTCTCTCTCTATCTATCTGTGTATCTATCTCTGTCCATCTCCATATATAATCTCGGTGTATCTGTCAGAGCCGAGAGTGTACCTGCTTAACATTTTCTCTTGCACTACTAGAGCGTATTTAAAATTGTACTTTTCCTCGATGGTCATTTTGTGTATCCTTTAGTAAACCTATTTGTGCATTATTTTATACAGGTAAAGACTAGTTGTCTTGTGGTACATATGCACTAACTGTTCTATGTCAGTGATGTAGACTGATCTCCATTCACCCTTGTGACCAACTTTAGTATTATAGGTTAGTGTATGTCTCGAATTCATTGTTATGAAAGCTTTTATTTAAGTTTAATGAATCATTTTGAAGTCTGTATTTGTGTTTTCCTCTTTCAGATGATCTACTTTTTGTTCAATATTTCCTTGCCAGTTTTATTTTGTCTTCGTGGTTTAGTATCTTCATCATGTTTCTTTCACGTGAAGTTTCGTCATATATTTATCTGAATATCTGTAACTGTTCCGGCGTAAAGTCAAGCACCGCCACGCCTGTCGGGAAGGTTAGAGCACAGAGGACTGTAAAGAAGACGTCAGTCAGCAGTACGCTGACCGACCCCTCTGTAGGACAACACCGAGACAGCAGCGGCCTCTAGGCCTCTAGGCCGCCTGGCCGCGGCCCAGTTCGTCGCCTTCGACTGCGGCATCAAGAATAGGCACTTCTACAGCAGCGACTTAGGGACTGTATTACTTATCTTGTATTACGAACTGTATATACTTAAGAGACTGCATATGTTGCATGTCGCCCTCTGTTCGAAACACATCATTGTAAATTTCTCAAAGTTAAGTATTGTGATTTATTTTCTGTAAATAAAATTCATTTATACGATTTGCTTGAATTGTTATCTAGCGATTCGAGAAAGTAGGTTTCTTACGCACTCTATATTAGACGAACAGACACGATACAACAGTATCTCTCTCCTGTCATTGGTAAAATTTAATCGTTGGGTAGACCTTGTTTATGTGAGAGCTTAATTGTTGGATGAAATTTGAGCTATGTTCTTTTTCTATTATAGTATTACATATTGACGTTCTCTGAATAAATTTTAATCAATCTTATTGCTTATACGCTTGCCTTCATTCTAACTAGGACTATCTTCGTATGTGAGGTACTGGTTTTGTGAGAGATATGTGTCTGATGTTACTCAGCCTTTTATGTATGTTTAGTGTGGTACATGATTATAAGTGACAGTTGGCATGTATTGATACATGAGTCTACTGAATTTTTGTTTCCTTTGGTTATTTTTCAATACTGTTTAGATGTTCTTTTACTATATTTCTGGTATGTTCTGTTACTGCTGGGACCGAATAACGTGACGGCAATAGGTAAAACTTGTAGAATTCAAGACTGAGTTTTTGCCTCAGTTTTTTTACGCTCTGTGTTTGGCACATTCACCTACAGGTAACATCTTTTTTATATTAATTTTTATGTAGTTCGTTCTACCTGTTGACACACGAAGCTTTCCATGTGGAGGGAAAACTATAATATGATGTAAATATTGTGAAACAAATAACCATAACAAATAGTGTGAAAAGTAGACGAATAATATTTACATTCAACTAAAAACATTTGTCGATTTACGCATTCATTCACAGAACAGTATATAGCGTTATTACTTTCCGCATAACATGCTGCATGCCAATGAAAGATAGACAACAACACGAACAATGAAATGTACTGCCAAGCTTGTTGTCTTTGTAAAAACAGCACGTTTATGGAGAAAAATTTCACCTTTACCTACCTCGAGGGTCAGATAACACTTATATTGTACAGTGGACTGTTGAAGTTGTTGTTGTGGTCTTCAGTCCTGAGACTGGTTTGATGCGGCTCTCCATGTTACTCTATCCTGTGCAAGCTTCTTCATCTCCCAGTACTTACTGCAACCTACATCCTTCTGAATCTGCTTAGTGTATTCATCTCTTGGTCTCCCCCTACGATTTTTACCCTCCGCGCTGCCCTCCAATACTAAATTGGTGATCCCTTGATGCCTCAGAACATGTCCTACCAACCGATCCCTTCTTCTGGTCAAGTTGTGCCACAAACTCCTCTTCTCCCCAATCCTATTCAGTACCTCCTCATTAGTTATGTGATCTACCCATCTAATCTTCAGCATTCTTCTGTAGCACCACATTTCGAAATCTTCTATTCTCTTCTTGTCCAAACTATTTACCGTCCATGTTTCACTTCCATACATGGCTACACTCCATACAAATACTTTCAGAAATGACTTCTTGACACTTAAATCTATACTCGATGTTAACAAATTTCTCTTCTTCAGAAACGCTTTCCTTGCCATTGCCAGTCTACATTTTATATCCTCTCTACTTCGACCATCATCAGTTATTTTGCTCCCCAAATAGCAAAACTCCTTTACTACTTTAAGTGTCTCATTTCCTAATCTAATTCCCTCAACATCACCCGATTTAATTCGACTACATTCCATTATCCTCGTTTTGCTTTTGTTGATGTTCATCTTATATCCTCCCTTCAAGACACCATCCATTCCGTTCAACTGCTCTTCCAAGTCCTCTGCTGTCTCCGACAGAATTACAATGTCATCGGCAAACCTCAAAGTTTTTATTTTTTCTCCATGGATTTTAATACCTACTCCGAATTTTTCTTTTGTTTCCTTTATTGCTTGCTCAATATACAGATTGAATAACATCGGGGAGAGGCTACAACCCTGTCTTACTCCCTTCCCAACCACTGCTTCCCTTTCATGTCCCTCGACTCTTATAACTGCCATCTGGTTCCTGTACAAATTGTAAATAGCCTTTCGCTCCCTGTATTTTACCCCTGCCACCTTTAGAATTTGAAAGAGAGTATTCCAGTCAACATTGTCAAAAGCTTTCTCTAAGTCTACAAATGCTAGAAATGTAGGTTTGCCTTTCCTTAATCTTTCTTCTAAGATAAGTCGTAAGGTCAGTATTGCCTCACGTGTTCCAGTATTTCTACGGAATCCAAACTGATCTTCCCCGAGGTCAGCTTCTACTAGTTTTTCCATTCGTCTGTAAAGAATTCGTGTTAGTATTTTGCAGCTGTGGCTTATTAAACTGATTGTTCGGTAATTCTCACATCTGTCAACACCTGCTTTCTTTGGGATTGGAATTATTATATTCTTCTTGAAGTCTGAGGGTATTTCACCTGTTTCACACATCTTGCTCACCAGATGGTATTGTCAGGACTGGCTCTCCCAAGGCCGTCAGTAGTTCCAATGGAATGTTGTCTACTCCGGGGGCCTTGTTTCGACTCAGGTCTTTCAGTGCTCTGTCAAACTCTTCACGCAGTATCGTATCTCCCATTTCATCTTCATCTACATCCTCTTCCATTTCCATAATATTGTCCTCAAGTACATCGCCCTTGTATAAACCCTCTATATACTCCTTCCACCTTTCTGCTTTCTCTTCTTTGCTTAGAACTGGGTTTCCATCTGAGCTCTTGATGTTCATACAAGTGGTTCTCTTCTCTCCAAAGGTCTCTTTAATTTTCCTGTAGGCAGTATCTATCTTACCCCTAGTGAGATAAGCCTCTACATCCTTACATTTGTCCTCTAGCCATCCCTGCTTAGCCATTTTGCACTTCCTGTCGGTCTCATTTTTGAGACGTTTGTATTCCTTCTTGCCTGCTTCATTTACTGCATTTTTATATTTTCTCCTTTCATCAATTAAATTCAATATTTCTTCTGTTACCCAAGGATTTCTACTAGCCCTCGTCTTTTTACCTACTTGATCGTCTGCTGCCTTCACTACTTCATCCCTCAAAGCTACCCATTCTTCTTCTACTGTATTTCTTTCCCCCATTCCTGTCAGTTGTTCCCTTATGCTCTCCCTGAAACTCTGTACAACCTCTGGTTCCTTCAGTTTATCCAGGTCCCATCTCCTTAAATTCCCACCTTTTTGCAGTTTCTTCAGTTTTAATCTACAGGTCATAACCAATAGATTGTGGTCAGAGTCCACATCTGCCCCTGGAAATGTCTTACAATTTAAAACCTGGTTCCTAAATCTCTGTCTTACCATTATATAATCTATCTGAAACCTTCTGGTATCTCCAGGGTTCTTCCATGTATACAACCTTCTATCATGGTTCTTAAACCAAGTGTTAGCTATGATTAAGTTGTGCTCTGTGCAAAATTCTACCAGGCGGCTTCCTCCTTCATTTCTTAGCCCCAATCCATATTCACCTACTACGTTTCCTTCTTTCCCTTTTCCTACACTCGAATTCCAGTCACCCATGACTATTAAATTTTCGTCTCCCTTCACTATCTCAATTTTTATTTCATCATACATTTCTTCAATTTCTTCGTCATCTGCAGAGCTAGTTGGCATATAAACTTGTACTACTGTAGTAGTTGTGGGCTTCGTATCTATCTTGGCCACAATAATGCGTTCACTAAGCTGTTTGTAGTAGCTTACCCGCGTTCCTATTTTCCTATTCGTTATTAAACCTACTCCTGCATTACCCCTATTTGACTTTGTGTTTATAACCCTGTAGTCACCTGACCAGAAGTCTTGTTCCTCCTGCCACCGAACTTCACTAATTCCCACTATATCTAACTTTAACCTATCCATTTCCCTTTTCAAATTTTCTAACCTACCTGCCCGATTGAGAGACCTGACATTCCACGCTCCGATCCGTAGAACGCCAGTTTTCTTTCTCCTGATAACGACATCCTCTTGAGTAGTCCCCGCCCGGAGATCCGACTGTTGACTATATAATGCCAGTGTAATGATATGGGGAAAACAGAGTACGGTAACGTTACATTTTGATCAAGACGGGGTTCCCAAATATATTCATTCTTTAAGCACACATCATCGTAAGAAGAAATCTCTCTAAAAGTAAACGCAGTAGAAATGGTAGCATTTACTCTTTTTTTAGACCTACTAATGCACACCACATGGAGAGAAACACATCCCTTTTGGTTATCAGGTCCAATATAAAGTGAAAATCTGATAAAACTACACGCAAGATATATTTAAAATTTAGTTTCTTAATAAACAGATATTCAGTCTAGTAACCAGCTGTTAGTTTACTAAAATATATTTTTAATACTTTCCATTCCCTTCCAAAAATTATAGATATATAATAAGTAAGCTGTAAAAGTGCGAAGTGGGGACGTTTCCTAACATTTGGGAGGGGACTGCGAATTCCTATATTTACGTGATAACGAAGGGAGTCCTCCCGAAAATGTGAGCCAGGTATTTTTACTTTTAATCTGAGAAAATGTGTCACAGAGATAAATATGGAAACGTAGTGTGTATGTGTGTAGGTGTATTTGTTTAATTGTACACAGTGTATAGCCGATAACTTCTTCGACATGTTCAGAGCGCCTATGCCTACCGTATACTGAAACGCTCTGGGCTGTACGTTTTCATTCACCGCATAATGTAATTAAACTGCAAGAGTGACAGAGAGAGGGAAACGGAGAGAAAGGGAGAGAGAGAGAGAGAGAGAGAGAGAGAGTTTGACTCAGAGTTGCGGGGCATGTGTGGCTGGCAAATTGATCCGCCACAGCCACAGCCGCTGTGTGTGGCGTGGTCCACCTTCAAGCGCGATCTAATCCCTTGTTATCACCATCAGTTCAGATTAATTTGCTTCTGCTACACAGCTAGGAGCCAGTGTTGGAGGTCTCGCACAATTACAGCACGTCGATGTCGCTCAATAGAGATAATCGAAAGCCCGTAGCGAGCGGATGGAGACGAGGTAGAGCAACGGGCAAATTAACTGCCAGATACCAAACGCAAAGGGACCACAGAACCTGAAACAACTGTATCGTCAAGTTTCTCCCATTCTTCGTGTGTATAACAAGCTTTGAACTGGATGTTCAGGTCGACAGTTGGCGGGATTAACATTTACTGTATCAAACCGGCTTTCACTATTCCCAGGTAGCCACCGCATAAAGAAACATCTAAATGTTCAATGTCTTTTAAATATCGTCTGTGTAACTACCAGGAAACACGCAATTGTTACTCCAAATACATTTCGTTTCACTCTTGTAAAGCATCATCTCGTATTTGCAATTAAACATAATTACAGTTTTCGTTTCCTTTCTGGATCTAAAAACAGTTCGTCACAAAGGATACTGAGGTGTGATCTTTTATTTGTGAAACTTAATGCCCGATGTTTGCGTACATCAGCAAGTGTCATCTGCTGGCATATTTTTGAGGCATTCCGTCGCTTACCATTGGTATTGTTCGCCTACTGTCGCCTTTGTTTTTTCTAGCTCTACACATTTTGTGGTGAGTAAAACGACTCAGTTGAGGGACTGGCTGCTTCTCCTGAAAAGAGAAGAATATTGTTAACTTTGTTTAGGATTGAATGATGAGTAGAGCAGGCGAGTTAGAGGGGAGACATGGAGTTAGTGAAGTTTTGTGATTGTCACGAAACCCCTTTAAGGGTCGTGTGCGGTGGCGCTTTTGTTGAGTTTACCGAGGTTTGATGAAAAGTGAGGAGAGGAAAAACTGGGTCTTCTGATTCAGACTACCGGCCGCTGTGGCCGAACTGTTTTAGCCGCTTCAGTCTGGAACCGCGCGACCGCTACGGTCGCAGGTTCGAATCCTGCCTCGGGCATGGATGTGTGTGATGTCTTTAGGTTGGTTAGGGTTAAGTAGTTCTAAGTTCTAGGGGACTGATGACCTCAGATGTTAAGTCCCTTAGTGCTCAGAGCCATTTGAACGATTTTGAACCGATTCAGACTCCGGTGTGTAGTGGTTCTGGTCTTGACTTTTGTTATGTGTGGATTGCGCTTGGTACACTTGTTCTCAGCGTGACTTCGCTCTATCACTGGTATTGACTGGGGAGACTGTGTTGAGGACTTAGCTGTACGAAAAGTTTAGACCTCAGTTGTCTCGGAAAACTCGCTGTGTCGAGGGCAATGTCTGCCCCCTTGGCGTTTGGTCTCCTTGTGCGCACTGCTGTATAAGTGATGGTATGAGTGGCGAACAGGAGTGTAACACGCTGTAATCTGCCGAGATTTCAGGGCTCCATTAGAGAGTAATTGCGATCCTTCTAACAAATCGCCAGGCGCGACTTTGCATATTTCGTACCCGCGAATTACAGAGGTTGCACATCACTGCTCTGCAGGCGTTTGAACCACGACCGTCAGCTGAGATAACGCCTCATCTTGAAGAGGGATATTGTATTGCTGCTCCGCTTGTTACGACAAACAGAGTCACAATTTCGCCACTTGTTCTCAGCTGTACCAACGTAGTATGACTTCTGTATACAATAAATCCTTCAAGTCTATTCAGAGTCAGATAATTTCTGATTGCGTTATGCATATTTTGAGCCAGAGTAAGTACTTCAGTGAGACAAACCCTAGTGTTCGCCTACCAGCCGCCATGCGGGTGAGTGTTCACTGTTTGTTCCATATTTGTGCTACCATCAGATCACGTTTTATTTTTCTAATCGCTCTTAACATGTATTTTTGTCCTATTTAGAATCAATGAACTTGTGCCATAACTTTTCCAAAAATGGTTCAAATGGCTCTGAGCACTATAGGACTTAACTTCTGAGGTCATCGGTCTCCTAGAACTTAGAACTACTTAAACCTAACTAACCTAAGGACATCACACATATCCATGCCCGAGGCAGGACTCGAACCTGTGACCGTAGCGGTCGCGCGGTTCCAGACTGAAGCGCCTAGAACCGCTCGGCCATACCGGCCGGCTAACTTTTACAAAAGATCAGTACCGTGGTGATATATTAATCATTATCAACAGTTGACTAAAATAATTAAGGGCCACCATTTCATTAATAATATTTAACCGTTCATGTAGAGTGATAAATTTTGAGAACCTCTGATGCAGGCCATCAGCAACAAACGCAGTTGAAGAAGCTAAATCAATTTATCAGAGGCATGGGGCAGGTAGTCAAGTGGAAGGTTTACTAGTTACAGTGATCTATGCTAGATCGGTAACTCATTGTCACCTGTCACCTTCCAGAACATACCGCAAGTCCCGTGTAGCACAGTGTAGTACCAATAGCGTTCGTTTGGATGCCCCTGGATGTATTTGCCTCTGCATGTTTTGTGTACGTAGTGTTGCCAACTTAATAGCTGTTTTGGTATTAAATTGATCTGAAAACGCTCTCTCCTTCTATGGTTTGCTATATCACGCTGTTTGTTAATATTTATTTTATTGTTGTGTAAGTGATATGGGGAATTAGTGTAGGTATTGAAGACATAAATGAAGAGTGAGTGAGTAAGGAGAGGACTGAAGAGGAGGCCAAAGATGAGAAAAGGTAGTGAACTTTGAATGCATATTAGGGGAACAGTGAGTGTGTTGGTAATGAGGTGGAGATAGGACGGAAGAGAGATAGGTGACTTGAAGCGATAGGTGCAAGACAGAGACAAAGACAGGGAGAGACAGAGAGAGATATAGAGGGAGAGAGCGATGGGAAAAGTAATTTTTAAATGCTTTTTTTCAATTGTTTTGTGTACTGACTGGTTTTCAATAATCATTTAGTCAATACATACCAGTTTATTGTGTATTTATGCTTGTGTATGCTGCAGTTTCGTTAAAAAGTGATGAGACATCCACGTTTACTGATTTTCGTGATGATCATACATTTTTCTGTTGTGCTTGACCTACGATATTTCTGTGTAACATGGCCTGCAAGTGTTGAGTGTTTAGTACTGACATAAATGGATTTAAACGCTTGTAATAATACTAAAGAGAATACAGACACTGAGACATAAATGAAGTTTCTTCATTTTCAATATCCGAATTGTTATGAATACTTTACAAACAGTAGCAAATATAGAAAGCAGATTTGATCACAATGACATCTTTATTATTCTATTTACATGATTTACAAATTAATGGGCATGTCATGTAAGTTCTCTCCTTAATAGAGAAAGGGCACTATCAACAGCAAATACCGTTTTCATTAATGCCAAGCAGGACCTCCGTAGAATGTTATGTCGGTAAAACGACACGAAGGTAAATCATACCAACAGTACATTCGTCTTATTGTAAAAAGAAGTCTTAAACTACTCCCCTACGTTAAATGCTTTTGACGGCGAGTTAAAAAATTTTAAAAGTTCTTTTATTCTGCCTTTTTTCGTCTGTGATACTGTGTACCTGGAGAGGCCCCAACTAATTTCCCTCATTGCTAACACCTTCTTCTCATTTACTCCTAACGTCATCAGTTACATATATTCCAATCTCTGTCTTCACTTACAAAATTTTGCACTCATCGACTCATTATTATTAACAGTTTTTGACGTTATAGTGGGACAAAGCGATCCTACTTACGGTTTTAATAATAAGCAATCGCAATAATTTATTTATTTTTGGTTTCGATTACCGGATTCTGTCCAAATGACGATCTTCAGACCAGAGGCTCCAGAGTACATGAGCAACCATTGAATAGTACCTATCGGTACAGTTGCAGTAGTTACTATTGTACTCAGCAGCTCCATGAACTGGCTGTTAATGTTATCAGGACAGTAACCGGTCGCCAGAATCAAAACAAATAATGGGAACCGCTTTTTTAAATAAAAGTAATATATTTGAAGTTACATAGGGTTTTCACTGATCTTCTGTCAGCTGGTGCCTTATCGTAATTACCGTTCTACGCATAGTACATTCCTCGGAGATTCTATGAAGAAGCTACTCATTTTCGTCAGTTAATTTTCAGCATCGTTCTCTAAAATTACTTCCCTACACTTTTGTTATCGTCATTAGCGACGTCCGCATACACTTTCATTTTAATAGCGTGATCTATACGTTCATCCTCGAATTTCCGTTAAGAAATTGAGACCTCTGTCTGACACTATCAGATATCTTTTAGTAAAATATGCCCTCCTTTTCTGTGCTTCTCTGGTTCAAATGTTCTAATTGTTTCAGATGGCATGCGCGCACTACTTTGCTGCCAAGGTCTAGGAAGTCGTCTTCTGCTTGGTCCCCAGTTTGGATGACAAGTTTTTTTCGTAGTCTCCTTCCCATCATTTACAGTATCTTTCTTTTTCCTTGACTTAGCTTTGACCAGTATTCTACGCTCAGCTAACTACACTCCTGGAAATGGAAAAAAGAACACATTGACACCGGTGTGACAGACCCTCCATACTTGCTCCGGACACTGCGAGAGGGCTGTACAAGCAATGATCACACGCACGGCACAGCGGACACATTAGGAGCCGCGGTGTTGCCCATCGAATGGCGCTAGCTGCGCAGCATTTGTGCACCGCCGCCGTCAGTGTCAGCCAGTTTGCCGTGGCATACGGAGCTCCATCGCAGTCTTTAACACTGGTATTATGCCGCGACAGCGTGGACGTGAACCGTATGTGCAGTTGACGGACTTTGAGCGAGGGCGTATAGTGGGCATGCGGGAGGCCGGGTGGACGTACCGCCGAATTGCTCAACACGTGGGGCGTGAGGTCTCCACAGTACATCGATGTTGTCGCCAGTGGTCGGCGGAAGGTGCACGTGCCCGTCGACCTGGGACCGGACCGCAGCGACGCACGGATGCACGCCAAGACCGTAGGATCCTACGCAGTGCCGTAGGGGACCGCACCGCCACTTCCCAGCAAATTAGGGACACTGTTGCTCCTGGGGTATCGGCGAGGACCATTCGCAACCGTCTCCATGAAGCTGGGCTAGGGTCCCGCACACCGTTAGGCCGTCTTCCGCTCACGCCCCAACATCGTGCAGCCCGCCTCCAGTGGTGTCGCGACAGGCGTGAATGGAGGGACGAATGGAGTGTCGTCTTCAGCGATGAGAGTCGCTTCTGCCTTGGTGCCAATGATGGTCGTATGCGTGTTTGGCGCCGTGCAGGTGAGCGCCACAATCAGGACTGCATACGACCGAGGCACACACGGCCAACACCCGGCATCATGGTGTGGGGAGCGATCTCCTACACTGGCCGTACACCACTGGTGATCGTCGAGGGGACACTGAATAGTGCACGGTACATCCAAACCATCATCGAACCCATCGTTCTACCATACCTAGACCGTCAAGGGAACTTGCTGTTCCAACAGGACAATGCACGTCCGCATGTATCCCGAGCCACCCAACGTGCTCTAGAAGGTGTAAGTCAACTACCCTGGCCAGCAAGATCTCCGGATCTGTCCCCCATTGAGCATGTTTGGGACTGGATGAAGCGTCGTCTCACGCGGTCTGCACGTCCAGCACGAACCTGGTCCAACTGAGGCGCCAGGTGGAAATGGCATGGCAAGCCGTTCCACAGGACTACATCCAGCATCTCTACGATCGTCTCCATGGGAGAATAGCAGCCTGCATTGCAGCGAAAGGTGGATATACACTGCACTTGTGCCGACATTGTGCATGCTCTGTTGCCTGTGTCTATGTGCCTGTGGTTCTGTCAGTGTGATCATGTGATGTATCTGACCCCAGGAATGTGTCAATAAAGTTTCCCCTTCCTGGGACAATGAATTCGCGGTGTTCTTATTTCAATTTCCAGGAGTGTAGTAACACTACAGCTTCGTTCTGTAAATATCGCAATTATACAGAAAAAAGGAGGCACAACCGAGCTACTTTTATTTCTCTAGCTAAACCAAGCGATAAAATATCCCGGAACTGTGTCCTTACTGTGGTCGTGAGCATATTTCGGTTATGGGACTTGGGGGCTTTATTTTGTTTATGGTATTGTGGCAGTTTAAGTAACATATTGCTTTCACTGTTTTAGTTAAGATACACAGATGAGAGAAACGCACATTCTGCTTAAGGTGCTGGTGCTTTCATGATCCTGGTACTACCCGAGGTGGTAAAATCGTCCGACGCACAAAAAACTCGTCTTCCCTAACCAGAGATGAGCAGTAAACCTAAAGGCACTTTCTGAAGGACGCATGACCGGTCCAAACCTCGTATTTACCGGGGGTGCTTCAAAGTACAATTTTCGAAATTCCTATCACTACATCTACGTGGATACTCCTAAAATCACTCTTAAGCGCCTGGCAGAGGTTTCATTGAACCACTTTCACAATAATTTTCTATTATCCCAATCTTGTAGAGCTCGTAGCAAAAATGAACATCTGTATCTTTCCGTGCGAGCTCTGATTTCCCTTACTTTGTTATGATGTGTTGGTCGGCGTGAATGTTGTTGATTGCCGGCCCGGTGGTCTCGCGGTTCTAGGCAATCAGTCCGGGACCGCGCGACTGCTACGGTCGCAGGTTCGAATCCTGCCTTGGGCATGGATGTGTGTGATGTCCTTAGGTTAGTTAGGTTTAAGTAGTTCTAAGTTCTAGGGGACTGATGACCACAGATGTTAAGTCCCATAGTGCTCAGAGTCATTTGAACCAATGTTGTTGACTGAGATTTCGTGAAAATATTTCGCCGCAACGACAAACGCCTTTGTTTTAATGATATCCACTTGTGATACCCACTTTGTATCATGTAAATAAAGGATAGAACGCTACTCACCGTAAAGATGGAACGTTGAGTTGCAGAAGAGGGCAACGAAAAGACTTCTACACATTATGCTTTTGGCCAAAGCGTTCTTCAGAAAAAAGGACACACACATTCACACATGCAAGCAAACGTCACACACGCTACGGTGGCCAGAGGCAGCGGACATGTGTGCGTGAGGTGTGTTTGTTTGTATGAGTGTATGTGTGTTTTCTTATCTGAAGAAAGCTATGGCCCAAAGCGTAATGTGTATCACATTTTTCGTTACCTGGCTGCAACTCAACGGGTTATATTTACAGTAAATGGCAATAATGTTTTAATAATATTGTTAATATTGCAATAAAAATATCCTTCATGTCTTCAGCTACGAGAGAGCGTCTATGTGCCAGCAATATAATGGTTATCGCCAACTACTGGCCTACAGTCAGTTCCCCACGAAAGTGTACGCCATAATTTTAAACGTAACGATGGTAGCGATATCTCTGCTAGTAGCCTCGAATCTGTGATCGGTTCGCTTTTGCACAGTGTATAGGTAAACAGTGTGAGAATTAAATGTACGATTTTGTCAGTTGCAGTTTAAAATGAGAGCACCACAAGGCAGTTTTCCTTGTAAATCATCCAAAGGGACCAAATCTTTCATACGGAGCATTTTTAGAAAGTCAATGACTTTCGTTGCATGTTTGGGATGTTTCGTTAAATGCAGTTTTGGCTATTTGCTCGTATTTACAGCCAGTTTAAAAGCTGTAAACATGTGCAATACCTACCAAAAATGCCTTGTGAGGACCGTCAAGAAGCTATTTGAACGAGGCAAACTGGGTGCTTCAAGAGGATAATGGTCAGAAACATCCCAGCTGTCTCTGTACAGCGTCGAAACAAGACAATGGGGCAGTAGTAGTAGTAGTAGTAGCAGTAGTAGCTTTATTCATCCGTAGATCTCTTTTTACAAGGATATAGGACATGTCAAAGTATTTACAAGTTTAGACCAATTTAAAATAAGCTAATTCGTATACACATACATTTACAGCTTCTAGTTACAGACAATCATTAGATTTACTCCTGGTATATAATACTTTTTTTACAGATAACTTATTAAATAATGTAATGCCACACTGTTCACTCATATCTCACTCTCAGTCACTGCACACTCTATACACACATTGTTTCATAACACTTCACTCACTACATACACAAACACACACTGGTGATCCCTGGGCCGTTTTCTGTACTGCAACTTCCCATTTGCTATCCTGAAAAACTGAGTCCTGAAAAATTGAGTCAGCATCCCTCCATAATGAGTGAGATGTTGAGCTCAGAAAGAGGAAGTGGTGTTGGTATTGTGCTATGCATAGCTTGGGGGGTAAGTATGTCTAGAAAGGAAGAAAGAAGGAAAAAAAAACATAAAGTGAAGGCGTGATGTGGCATGTTGAATGTGATTATTGTTATTTATTGGTATAAAATTTTTTTATCAAACCCCTACTTTGTTTTATGTAAGTAATCTTTCAGCTTATAAAATGTATTGCATAACAGGTTCTTTTTAACTGCCTTTTTAAATAAGTGTATTTTTGCAATTTCTTTAATCTCTTTTGGTAATTTATTATGCAGTTTTATTCATTGGTAGAGGATATTGTTTTTAGATTTATGTTTATTTTTTTCTTGGTAAATGTAAATTGAGTCTTTCTCTTGTTGCATGGTCATAGACAGAGCTGTTTGTGCAGTAATTAACAATGTTATTTTTTATGTGTATGACTGACTGGTAAATGTATTCGCATGGAGCAGTTAAAATTCCCAGTGTTTTGAGCAAATATTTCAATGAGCTCGACTATTATTTTTTGTTATTATTCTTATGGCTCTATTCTGGAGTTTGAAAATTGTGTTCATATTTTGTGCATTTGTTCCCCAAAACAGAATGCCATATCTAAGAATTGAGTGTATAAACGAATAATATGTAACTAAAAGACATTGCATGTTACATGCTGATGATAGGATTCTAAGGGCATAACATGCTGATGACATTCTGTTTGCAAGTACCTTTGTGTGTTCACACCACTTCAACTGAGAATCAATATTTATTCCTCGAAATTTTGTATTTGTTACACAGTCATTTTTCCTCTTCAAATTGGAATTGATGGAATTAGTCTTCTTTATGTTCAGTGTCACTTTATTGCTTATTGACCAATCATAAACTTCCTTCAGAGTTTCATTTGCTTTCTTGGCAAGGAGTTCTATTGCTTTCTCAGTGAGTATAATATTGCTGTCATGAGCGCAGGGAATTTTTTCACCATGAGTAACACTACTGTATAGTCATTGATGTATAATAGGAATAGTATTGGTCCTAATATGCTATCTTGCGAAACCAATATATTAATGTACTTTGGTTCTGTTTTACTATATGTTCAGATCTATTTGAAGTATGTGTTATCTCTATTCTTTGCACCCTATCTGCTGGGTATGATCGAAACAAGTCATAGCTACCCCTCTTATTCCTAATGCTTCTAATTCATTTAATAGAATCCTGTGGTCGATTGTATCAAACGCCTTAGAGAGATCCGAAACGTACCTGTGACACACTCATCTTTATCAAGAGTATCAAGTACAACTTTTGTGAATTCTACTATGGATGACACCGTATTTTTGCCACTTGAGAAACCAAACTGTGATTCGCTTAAAAGATTGTATTTCTACAGGTAATTCATTAATCTGTCTTTCATTTCTATAATTTTTGATAATGCTGACAGAAGGGAAATGGGCTGGTCATTTTCTATGTTTTCTGCATCATATTTCTTAAGCAAAGGTACAAATCTTGCCTGTTTTAACTGCTCTGGAAATGTCCCTGATGTGAAGGATTCTTTTATTATATTTGTTAAGCGGCCTTGTATAATCCCTATGAACTGTTTCAGTACACACATTGGTACTTCATGTAAGACTATTGACATTTTATTTTTTAGTTTTTGAACAGTTTCATTGACTTCATTCTCTGTGGTTGGAAGTAACATCATTGTATTTAGTGCAACATTATTTACAGGTGTTATATTTATTTTGGGAAATTTTTGTTATAACTTCTCTGCGGTACTTGAAAAATGCTCTTTTACATAGTTTGCTTAGTGTTGTGGATCATTTATTACCTTATCCCCCTCCCTTACCAGTATGTTATTCTGCATTCGTTTGCCTCTCCCCGTTTCCTTTTTTGTAACATTCCAGACTGCTTTGCTTTTATTCTGTGCATTATATATTATTTTCTCATTAAATGACTTTTTTGTGGCCATCAGCACTTTCCTATAGATCTTTTTGTATCTGTTATAGAAATTTAAGAATTCTGAATCACTGCGAATCTTTTTCATGGAACTGAAGTGTTTAAGTGTTTGGGAAGACTTCTTAATACCTACTGTTATCCATCTGTTTTTGTGAAATGTTGATACAGACATGCATACTTTTGGAAATGCCTTTTCAAAGTTCGATTTAAACAATATGGAGAATTTAGAGAATTTCATATTCATATTGGTTTCCTTATACTCTTCATCTGAGCTTTGTTTTTCGAGTTTTTTTGATAAATCTTTTATTTTGATTTCTGGTAGATGTCGTTTGTCGGCTTGTAGTTTTTGGAATGATTCGATGCCTGATTTTACTGTTGTTATTTGACAGTGTTGGTATGGTAGTACGAGATCTTTTACAGCTACATCACATTTTACCCTGTCCATATTTGTGGCCACATGGTCAATTACTGATATGGTCATTGTAGTAAACCTTGTTGCACTATTGACCAATAGGGAAATGTCAAAACTTTGAAGGATGTTTATGAAGATGCTGCTGGATTCATCTGTGATGTTAGTGTTGATGTTAATGTCCCCACACAGAATTATGTTGACTTTTGTACTTGAGACTTTGTAGGTAGTCTGTTTAGGTTTTTATGTTGGTGACGCCACGGAAAAATCCACGGTCACGTAGCCGAGACATGGGCACAGTTTACGACATATACGGTGCTTAATGGTGTGAGACAAGTCCGAATAGATCTAACCCGGGACGTCCTATCGTACATTTCTATAGGCGGCTGCCGCGCGGTGGTCATTTACGACGGACAAACTCGAATATGTTCCGATTATGGCAAAGGAGGCCACATCCGTAATGAATGCCTGCAATGCCGCATCATACAACTACAGCACGACGATGCGAATACCTTCCGAACCACAACCGCCTTGCCAGTCACCTATGCGGCGACACTGCACGTCCAGTCCTCGCAAGACGCAGTTCATGTACGTCTCTCAGGGCCGATACACCCGGAGGGGTTGCAGCATCTTGACACCGGCAGTGACGCCCGCGAACATGACTTACAGCCGGACACACCGACGCTAGTTCACAAGAATACCAGGGAGAGTTATATTGAGACTGAAGACCGCGTCGCAGCAAAAAATGGTTCAAATGGATCTGAGCACTATGGGACTTTTCATCAGTCCTGTTGAACTTAGAACTACTTAAACCTAACTAACCTAAGGACATCACACACATCCATGCCCGAGGCAGGATTCGAACCTGCGACCGACCAATGCTAAAACTGACGGACATTTTTCATGGGCGGATGACAGGGATTTACCACTTCCACCCGATGCGGAAGAGAGATCGGTTTCTCTATTAAACCAACACTAATATGGGGGATGTTTTTCCTACGACTCCTGCAAGTACTATGGACTTCAACAATCCACCAGAGCAGCCTTCCCTAGCTACGAACCTATCGACAGCACGGATCACCCACCCGGCATACCGAATAGCTACCATCAACACCAATAATATCGCTCCCATGTTAAACTTCAACTGCTCCGGGGACACTCTAAGGACAGCGGACATCGACACCGCCCTACTACAAGAACTGAGGACAGGAGAAGGGACTGCATATCTCCCAACAGCGCGAGGGGTGGCCATAACAGTTGAGGGAATCAAAATCGTAAATCTCTACACCCCACCGGGCACAGATACACGGAGGGATCGCTCCCAGTTCTACGCAGAAGATATCACGCTTTTATTCCTCGGCAGATACGATCATCTCATCGTAGGTGGGGATTTCAACTGTGTCCCGAACTTCGCTTGCTCGTCCGCCGCCTTGGTCTAAAAAAAATGGCTGTGAGCAGTATGGGACTTAACTGCTAAGGTCATCAGTCCCCTAGAACATAGAACTACTTAAAGCTAACTAACCTAAGGACATCACACACATCCATGCCCGAGGCAGGATTCGAACCTTCGACCGTAGCGGACGCGCGGTTCGACTGTAGCGCCTAGAACCGCTCGGCCACTCCGGCCGGCAGCTTTGGTCTCCTCGACACTTGGGGAATGGTACAGGGCGACCGTCCGGGGCATACATACACCACGAGCCACTCCGCTAGCCGATATATATATATATATATATATATATATATATATATATATATATATATATATATATATATAGTCTCGCGGTTCTAGGCGCGCAGTCCGGAACCGTGCGACTGCTACGGTCGCAGGTTCGAATACTGCCTCGGGCGTGGATGTGTGTGATGTCCTTAGGTTAGTTAGGTTTAAGTAGTTCTAAGTTCTAGGGGACTAATGACCACAGCAGTTGAGTCCCATAGTGCTCAGAGCCATTATATTTATATATATATATATATATATATATATATATATATATATATATACTCCTGGAAATTGAAATAAGAACGCCGTGAATTCATTGTCCCAAGAAGGGGAAACTTTATTGACACATTCCTGGGGTCAGATATATCACATGATCACACTGACAGAACCACAGGCACATAGACACAGGCAACAGAGCATGCACAATGTCAGCACTAGTACAGTGTATATCCACCTTTCGCAGCAATGCAGGCTGCTATTCTCCCATGGAGACGATCGTAGAGATGCTGGATGTAGTCCTGTGGAACGGCTTGCCATGCCATTTCCACCTGGCGCCTCAGTTGGACCAGCGTTCGTGCTGGACGTGCAGACCGCGTGAGACGACGCTTCATCCAGTCCCAAACATGCTCAATGGGGGACAGATCCGGAGATCTTGCTGGCCAGGGTAGTTGACTTACACCTTCTAGAGCACGTTGGGTGGCACGGGATACATGCGGACGTGCATTGTCCTGTTGGAACAGCAAGTTCCCTTGCCGGTCTAGGAATGGTAGAACGATGGGTTCGATGACGGTTTGGATGTACCGTGCACTATTCAGTGTCCCCTCGACGATCACCAGTGGTGTACGGCCAGTGTAGGAGATCGCTCCCCACACCATGATGCCGGGTGTTGGCCGTGTGTGCCTCGGTCGTATGCAGTCCTGATTGTGGCGCTCACCTGCACGGCGCCAAACACGCATACGACCATCATTGGCACCAAGGCAGAAGCGACTCTCATCGCTGAAGACGACACGTCTCCATTCGTCCCTCCATTCACGCCTGTCGCGACACTACTGGAGGCGGGCTGCACGATGTTGGGGCGTGAGCGGAAGACGGCCTAACGGTGTGCGGGACCGTAGCCCAGCTTCATGGAGACGGTTGCGAATGGTCCTCGCCGATACCCCAGGAGCAACAGTGTCCCTAATTTGCTGGGAAGTAGCGGTGCGGTCCCCTACGGCACTGCGTAGGATCCTACGGTCTTGGCGTGCATCCGTGCGTCGCTGCGGTCCGGTCCCAGGTCGACGGGCACGTGCACCTTCCGCCGACCACTGGCGACAACATCGATGTACTGTGGAGACCTCACGCCCCACGTGTTGAGCAATTCGGCGGTACGTCCACCCGGCCTCCCGCATGCCCACTATACGCCCTCGCTCAGAGTCCGTCAACTGCACATACGGTTCACGTCCACGCTGTCGCGACATGCTACCAGTGTTAAAGACTGCGATGGAGCTCCGTATGCCACGGCAAACTGGCTGACACTGACGGCGGCGGTGCACAAATGCTGCGCAGCTAGCGCCATTCGACGGCCAACGCCGCGGTTCCTGGTGTGTCCGCTGTGCCGTGCGTGTGATCATTGCTTGTACAGCCCTCTCGCAGTGTCCGGAGCAAGTATTGTGGGTCTGACACACCGGTGTCAATGTGTTCTTTTTTCCATTTGCAGGAGTGTATATATCTGCCTCCCTAAAACCAGTTCTTCTCGACGCGAAACGTTCGCCGTCTGCCTTTTCGGATCATAAAAACTACATCTGCTTCATCAACCTACGCAGACAATCTATATGGCGTATTGCAGGACTTCGGAACTTCAACGTCACGCAACTGCGGGACCCTGAATGTCGACAACAGGTCACCGACAAGTGGCACGCTTTTGTTGGAAGTGTCATGCGTTACGAGACCACACTGCAGTGGTGGTTACTCTGCGCCAATCAGGCCATTCGACGCACCTTGACACACTGTGGCAGGGCCAAAGCCAGGTAGAATCACCACACAAAAGATTTCACTAGAGATTTCTACCATAGCGCTCTACGCGTCCCCATGGACCATCCCCCGTCCCCTGAACGTCTAAAAGATGCTCAACGCATCAAGGCAAAGAGTTTAACATTGACCAGGTGCCGTCTGGAAGATTATATGAACACGCGGCCAAGATAGGATTAACAGTGAAGAACCTTCTGTGCATCATATTGTTCAAAATGTTCGCCAACACCGACAGCCATTAATGACAATTTTAGACCTACCCGATGGACGACTGTTGACTTCGCAAGGCACTATAGACTTCTCTGTCAAGAAGTACCCGCCGTTGCAGAGTCCATTGCTGAGCTTGTCCAGGAGATCCACTTACACTAAACGCCGCTGTAGCAACTCTCCTGGCTGCGGAAATGACCACCGCCGACGTTTATGGCGCTCCGGCCAAAGGCTCGCTGAACTGACCTCCCGGCCCGGGTGGTTTACCGCTCGAATTTCACAGATCCATCCCAGATTTGATGTTGCCATGATGGAGAGACATATAATGGGAACTTTTATCCGGCGGAGCACTTCCAACGTTCACGGAAGTCCCGAAACCTGCAGGAGGAACACCTCTCGATAGTTATCGGCCGATCACGTTATTCAATTCCAAGATTTTCGCACGCCTTCTAGCTGTGTGGCTGCAACGTGTATTACGAGAAATAGTTTCCTACGAACAAACATTCCTAGGTGGCGATCGCAATATACAGAATGCCCTCAGTGAATATAGAGAGATGTGATAGCTGTGGCCACAAATTCGCGACTGCCAGGCGCTTTAATTTCCATCGACTTCAATCAAGCGTTTGATCGTGTCAGTCACGCATTCCTTAATGCAGATTCTCCCGACGTTCACGCAGATGACTATGTGGCTCCTTCGTGGGGCAACGTCCAGGCTTCTCGTCAGCAGCAGACTTACAGAACCTATATGGATTGAACACTCAGTACGGCAAGGTTGCCTACTGTCGACGGTGCTTTATGAGATCGCGATGGAACCACTCATTTGCGGATTACGGCGACGCCTGGCAGGTATTCCACTCCGGGATCAAGTGTTCCGCTGCCGAGCCTACGCAGACGACTTGGCCCTCGTCGTATGTTCAGCAGCCAACATACAAGCTGCAGTGCAATGGATTACCCGTTACAGTTCAGGGGCAGGGAGCACTATGAACGCCGCAAAATCATGCGCCACGCCGGCCGCAGTGGCCGAGCGGTTCTAGGCGCTACAGTCTGGAACCGCGCGACCGTTACGGTCGCAGCTTCGAATTCTGCCTCGGGCATGTATGTGTGTGATGTTCTTAGGTTAGTTAGGTTTAAGTAGTTCTAAGTTCTAGGGGACTGATGACCACAGCACTTAAGTCCCATAGTGCTCAGAGCCATTTGAACCATGCGCCACGAAGATTGTGGCCTTCCCACAGACAGCGTAGCACCCTTTCAGCTGGTGGACACCCTTCGCTATCTCGGATTGGTGTACACGCGAGACGTTCGCCGCATCTCGGGGATCATTTTTCGGTCGCTACTGCAACGCATCCGGGCAAACTGGCTCTAAAATGCACATCTTAACAGCTATTAGTACTTACTCAGTAGAAGAGATATACACCGCACTGGCAGAGATGAAACAGTGCTCGTATGCAGTTTAGAGTCCATTTTTAGTCGACATTGTTTTATTGTTTTGGTCCACACTACCTTATTCAAATATGGAAATCAAAAAGCCTGCTGTAAAAGACAGCCTCTAATTTTCGACTCAGTCGCTTCCGGAGCAAGGTCCTTACCTCAGATTGATAAATTTACGGCTCAGCATCATCCCAGAAAGTCTGTTACTACATCACGGTATCACCTTGTATAAGACCGCTCTCCATTCAGGAGTGAGCTGTTTGCGTTCTTCCAGGTTTGTAAACTTGGTACACGAACAAACTGCAAGATTACCGTTTATGTCACTGCGTTGTTCACTTTCAATTGATTATTTACACACACACACACACACACACATACACACGCACACACACGCACACACACATATCCTTATTAATACCGGAAGTTCAGAAAATTTACAAGTAATACTGCAGAAAATAAATGAGTTTTAAGCTTTATCTAAAACAGACCTGGACTTGAACTCCTTGTACTAGAGAGATTTAGCCCTTTCTTCTTCTAGTCCTTTGCTTTTTACTTTTTCTAAAAATTCTGAAAGTAAACAGAAGCAGAGAAATGTTACGAATGCTATTAGGTTTTTACCAAAATGCGAGAACAGAGAGATAATTTTTATCTCGCGTACAGTAAATTTATGTCACACTGTTAGTAATGTCAGTTTTAAAAACTGAAGTCCTAACAGACTGAAACTTGTTTCTGCTCATATCATAATCAGGATTTCGTTTTAGCGAGCCGGGTAGGAACTTTGTGAACGATACGCCTCCATTGGTTTCTGACCTGGTATAGCTTTTTCCTCTCCACTACATCCCATGTTCCTCCTGTCCTCTTGAGATCTTCCTTAACCTGGTCTGTCCATCTCTTTGTAGGCCACCCAATTGGTCTTCTTCCTGGTACCTCCATCTCCAAATATTGGCGTAGAGTTCGAGTCGGGTGCATTCGCTTCAGATGACCGACAGACTTCAATCTCAAAGCACTCATTCTCTCCTCTGTAGTCAATGTCACGTGCAGGACTCTCCTTACATAATGATACATGACTCTGTCTCTCCTACTTTTTTGTAGAGCAGACCTAAGGAACTTCATTTCACATACTTGTATTTGACGCTCTTCTCTCTTATTTATGACACAGGCCTCTAGACTATACATCAGGAGTGGCAGGAGATAAGTTTTATACATGGTCCAGCCTGTCCTACCTTATATCATGTTTGTAAATATAGAAGTTCTTAATGATGTGTACTACAGAGAATACAAAATGGGTAGAATATGGACAAGGGAGCAAATTCTATACCGCCAACGTTGCAATATAACGTCCGTCCATTTTCATAAACAAACTGAAGTGTTAGCGAGCGAGATGTAGCCCATTTTTCCGCTGCGGTCGCAAATCACAATGACAGCCATGTTCCGTGCGATGCTGCACCTCATTTCTGAGCGTTGTGGCGTTTCTCAAAATAAGGGTTGTATTTGAGTAAATGCTGTAAAAATTTATTCTATAGTCGACAGTTTTACTGTTCAGCTTAAGCGAATGTTCGTTTAATAATTTTTCTGGGATGTGCCGCGGTATTGTGAGATCTAAAATAGAAATATAATGAAAAATTAAAATTGCCAGTACAAAAATCGTACCTGGGGCACTATATTTAGTAACTCATTTCATTCATAAATGTTCCGCTGTTACTGGCGCCTCGTACAAAAAAACTGAGCACTAGATACAAAAAAAAAAGGAATAACTATTACTTGTCTCGTTTTTACGCAGCGATTTAATAGCTGCACATTACGGGAAACAAAAAAAAGTAAATGGACACGCTTTCATCTAAAACCGCTCTGTAAATTAAACCGTTGTTCACTAAATTAAAAACACAATATATTCTTCAAATTATACTACAGCCACTATGCTTCCTAACACTGTGTGAAACATATCAGTGATAACTGCAGTAGTACTGGTGCCGTTATAAATTGGTCAATCAGTAACGAAAATAATGTAACAACTATTACAAACTGACTTTTATCTTGGATTACTTTTGAAGGCAACCACTAGTCTTGGGTGTCATACCTCTTAGACCAATATTTCGAGCAATATTTCGAGCGGCGCTCGGTGTAAGCTCGGAGGTTCTTATAAGTGTACATGAAAGAAATTTTTCCGAAATCCTTACATAGAGGATATTTTCCTCACATGTCACCTCTCTCTCATTATTCAGTAACAGCTTGATACTCATTATCCTAGCTAATATTTTAACGTGGAATACAGGAAAAAGGTTACCGGATCGTTACAGCGTGCGCGAGCCACAATATATGCGGTGTGCCTATAAAATAACGGGACTGAAGCCGTCATAGTGTAAGTACGCATGCGCAAAAGATGAACGACCAATAGCTGTGAAGCGTGAAGGCTTCTCAGTCGAATGCGTCGTTTCTGGTGTCTTTAGACAAATTAGTGTGGCCGTGGCCTTTGTTTCCGTAAGAGCTGTTATTTTAGAATGAAATTTTCACTCTGCAGCGGTGTGTGCGCTGATACGAAACACAGCTGTTTTCTTTGTTTTGCCGGTAAAATGATACGTGTAATATTACAGCAACGAACTGTTACGAAGTTGTACATGAAACTTTGGAAAACTGCTACTGAAACCTATCTGTTACTAAAAGAAGTGTACAGAGAACACCGGTTACCACTACGTGAGTTTTTGATTGATTTAAGCGTTTCCAAGATGGCCGAGAATACGTTGAAGAGATTCACGCTCTGTATGCCATTCAGCATCAAAAACGGATAAAATAGAGAAAAAGTCGTTCATGTGAGTCGATCTGGCCATCGCTTGAGTATTCGATCTATTGCTGAAACCGTAGGAATTGACGAGGAATCTGTAAGGCAAATTTTAGAAATCCAAGTGGACAAGACGGTCTCCTAACAGAAATTGATGGAGTCAGTAACTGTACGGTGGTGGATGCTTCCTGAATAAGAGTCAACTCGAATGATCTCTTGTTTCAGTCTTCAGGTTGAAGAGTGGTTTGATATAACTCCCAACAATAGTCTATCCTGTCTTCATTCCTCCCTGTTTTATCTCCTGTAGGGCCTATTCCTCTCCAATGCCAAACTGACAGTTCCTCAGATGCCTCAGGATCTGCAATATCAACAGATCCTTCTTTTTAACCAGGTTGTCCCATAAAGTTCTTTTCTTCCCAAATCTATTCAGTTTTTACTGATTACCCGCCTGATCTTTCTATTTGATTTTCATGCCACTTCTAAAGCACCTTATTCAGAGGCTTCTACTTTCTTCATGTCTGAACAGCTAATCGTCCACGTTTGTCTTCCATATTAGTCTACACCATTGACAACTAGCTTCAGAGAAGGCTTCTTAACACTAAAATTGATATTAGATATTTAAAAAAATTTCAGAAATTCTTTTCTTGCCTTTATACCTGCTATGGAAATAAGAACAGCTAGAAATTTAACAACAGAGTGTCGGATCACGAAGTAGATGAACTTAATGAATTCTGCTGACTAGGTAGCATAATAACCCCGGAGCAAGAAGAACGTAAATAACAAAGTAACTGGCAAAAAGGGCACTATTGGGCAAGAGAAGCTTACTAGTAACATACATGGCTCTTAATTCGAAAAAGAAATTTCTGGGAGTGTACGTTTGGAGTACAGCCTTGTATGGCAGTGAAATACGGACTGAGGCAAAGCCAGGAAAGAAGAGGTTCGAAGCACTTCAGACGTGATGCTGCTAAAGAATGTTGAAAATTAGGTAGACTGATAAAGTAAAGAATGAGGAGGTTGTTTGGAGAACCGGTGAGGAAAGGAATATAAGGGAGCACTGACAAGTAGAAGAGTCAGAGTAGTAGGACATCTGTCAAGACATCACGAAATGACTTCCTTGGTAGTAAAGGAAACTGTAGAGAATAAAATCTGTAAAGGAAAACAGAAATTGGAATACACCTAGCAAGTAATTGAGGATGTAGGTTGCGAATGCAACTCTGAGATTAAGAGGTAGGCACAGGAGAGGGATTCGTGACGGGCTGAATCATACCAATCGGAAGTCTAATAACAAATAAAAATAAGTAAAACCGGTTACCAGAGGAACCATCCGTAACACTCACTATAGTTACGGTGCGTCGATCAAAGTAGACGGCGCTAAAGCGCTTCGTAGCAATCACGCGGGTTCACAAAGTGTAAGTCCAGACCGCTCACCGAGAACTACGTTCCACCAACTGGATACCACGTCAGACACCAGCAAGAGGTCGTGGTGGTACCACAAGACCATCCCTCCATCCGGTGTCGAGTATCAAGGGACCAGCGCGTCTCTTCCTGAAGAGTGACTACCTCAAAACTGTGTTTTGTTCGAACCGCTAAACAGACGGAGTTAATTTCTCGTTAGCCCGGTTGTAACCATCAGTTTTCCCTAAGCTAATAATGAAGCTGTTTGTAACATCTACTGGGTCCTCCTCAAATAGCCATCATTAGTTCCTTTCCAGTCAAACCAGAAAACTCATTAAGTTCCTTTAAAGTTTCATTTCCTACCAGATGTCCTCGCTTTAGTCTAATTTAATTCGGCTACAGTCCATTACCCCTCTTCTACTTTCGTTGATATTAATATTATCATCTCTTTCCAAGCCATTTGCCATTCCATTCAACTGTTCTTTCTACTCCTTTGCTGTATCAGACAGAAATCTCGAGGCTTCTATTTCTTCTTGCTGAAGTTCAACTGCCTTTCCAAATTTGATCTTGGTTTCCCTTGCTGCTTCCTCAACGTACGGACTGAATAACATCAGGAAACGGCTACAACCTCATTTCTCTCTCTTTCAACTATTGAATCCCTTTCATGCCCTTTCAATGCTACTGTGATGACAGATGCGATAAGGCACAGGAAACGAGAAGTCGGCCTACACTGATTCTCCGACCTTAATGCACTTGTCTTAAGAACATGACACAAACACAAGTTACAATCAGAACCAAATTCTTTCTGTACCACTGCATCATTCAGCCTCTTTCTCTAAGTCCTCCTCAGTAGCAGCAGCCCTGACTCTGGATAATCTCCAGCATTATGTTAGAGAACTGAGTAACACTCCAGCTCAAAAAGACAGTTAATGACATATCTACCACAGCGACGCTAATGATTACCATTGTTCCTGGACGCACTCGTTACCCCGTACTTACTTGTTTCCAGATCTTCTTCATTTCACATTATTCTTAGGTGCTGTGGTCTCCTTAAATTTCATTCTCCACAGCTCAGTATATAAGAAAACACGTATCTCGTAGACTTATAAATCCTTTTCTATCTGCCACTACCATTCTTATTATTGTAGTTGTTGTTAGCATTATTATTATTGTCCTTTTTTCTCAGACGTTAAGTCTGGTTAAGAATGGAAAGTGACGCGGACCTTGATCAAGCGTCACTTCCTATTAACTGTACGGTATGTGTTATATTGCATTTAGGAACTTTCGGGTAATTGAACATGTATCAATAATTACGGATTTCTGTAGTTGTATATATATGGTTGGATGTAGCTGTATTGCATTGATGTACTGGTGGATATTGTGTGGTATGACTCCTGTAGTTGATAGTATAATTGGTATGATGTCAACTTTATCCTGATGCCACATGTCTTTGACTTCCTCAGCCAGTTGGATGTATTTTTCAATTTTTTCTCCTGTTTTGTTTTGTATATTTGTTGTATTGGGTATGGATATTTCGATTAGTTGTGTTAATTTCTTCTTTTTATTGGTGAGTATGATGTCAGGTTTGTTATGTGGCGTTGTTTTATCTGTTATAATGGTTCTGTTCCAGTATAATTTGTATTCATCATTCTCCAGTACATTTTGTGGTGCATACGTGTATGTAGGAACTTGTTGTTTTAAAAGTTTATGTTGTAAGGCAAGCTGTTGATGCATTATTTTTGCGACATTGTCATGTCTTCTGGGGTATTCTGTATTTGCTAGTATTGTACATCCGCTTGTGATGTGATCTACTGTTTCTATTTGTTGTTTACAAAGTCTGCATTTATCTGTTGTGGTATTGGGATCTTTAATAATATGCTTGCTGTAATACCTGGTGTTTATTGTTTGATCCTGTATTGCAATCATGAATCCTTCTGTCTCACTGTATTTATTGCCTTTTCTTAGCCATGTGTTGGATGCGTCTTGATCGATGTGTGGCTGTGTTAGATGATACGGGTGCTTGCCATGAAGTATCTTCCCTTTCCAATTTACTTTCTTCGTATCTGTTGATGTTATGTGATCTAAAGGGTTGTAGAAGTGGTTATGAAATTGCGGTGGTGTAGCCGATGTATTTATATGAGTATTTGCCTTGTGTATTTTGCTAGTTTCTGCTCGTTCTAGAAAGAATTTTCTTAAATTGTCTACCTGTCCATAATGTAGGTTTTTTATGTCGATAAATCCCCTTCCTCCTTCCTTTCTGCTTAATGTGAATCTTTCTGTTGCTTAATGTATGTGATGTATTCTATATTTGTGGCATTGTGATCGTGTAAGTGTATTGAGTGCTTCTAGGTCTGTGTTACTCCATTTCACTACTCCAAATGAGTAGGTCAATATTGGTATGGCATAAGTATTTATAGCTTTTGTCTTGTTTCTTGCTGTCAATTCTGTTTTCAGTATTTTTGTTAGTCTTTGTCTATATTTTTCTTTTAGTTCTTCTTTAATATTTGTATTATCTATTCCTATTTTTTGTCTGTATCCTAGATATTTATAGGCATCCGTTTTTTCCATCGCTTCTATGCAGTTATTGTTATTATTATTATTATTATTATTATTATTAGTGACAGCAGCAGCAGTAGTATAAGTACAGCCAGTATTAACTTTATTAGTTCTTGGTCAGTACTACTTATTCACATTTCCGCTTTACAGCCTTAAAACACTTTGATATTATTTGTCGTTTTGAAGTTGTTCTTTGTTAGGTACCTATGATGTAAACAAAGATACTGGAAGTGTGAAACCGATGTTAGAGAGGGCGTGTGGCCCTGATCAGATCATGTTAAATATATAAAAGGCCTTCTCTAATTTTACAGTCTTCTTAGGTAACCGTTAGGGTCTGTATTGCCTCCTATGTTCATACATTTCCGCAGAACACGGCATGATCTTCCCCGAGGTCGACATCAGCCAGTTCTTCCGATCTTCTATAAATAATTCATGCCATAATTTTTTACGTCATGACTCATGAAACCTTTGGTTCGACAGCATTCATGCCTCCTCTCTGTTCTTCGGGGAGTCTAAAGGCATTTTGTTCATCTCATATATTTTGCGTCCAAGGTGGAACAGTTTTGTCATGGCTGGCTCTAGTTATTACATTCCTCTTGAAATCTGATGGTATTTTCTGTCTCATATATCTTTCACAGCAGATGGAATACTTTTATCATGGCTAGCTCTCCCAAGTATCTTAATAATTCTGTGGGAATTTCGTCTACTCCAGGATTCTTGTTTCAACTTCTTTTTGTGCAGCAACTGTGTTACTGTGTTTGCCAACTTTAATATTGGTAGGTAGTGCACATCCAAAAACAGGTAAAAATATGATGAAGGTTTACGAAAATGTTGTTCTGAAATTAAGTGCACTACAAAATCAGTCAGCACTGTGTGTGAAGCAATAATATTGTGCATCACTTGTGATAATGGGGCTCAAGTACTTATATACAGAGTTGTGAAGGATCACCTATAGCGACTTCAATAAACGTCGGTCTATCTGTCTGTGTCAGTCCTTGGAACTGTTAAGGGGATCACACCGTGGTTCAAGTCGAAGAAAATCGATTTTCGGTTTTCATCATATTTCGACGGATTAAGGTTTTATTTAAGTACTCTGAAAAGGATTTTGCTGAAAAAATTTTTTTCGACCATTTCAAAAGCATTTTCCTACCACGTGTGTTTATGTGCCACTCCCACTTTCTGTCATCCAGTTTTTTGCATATATTTTAGATTTTTATGTCCCCTACATTGCACGTTAGGGATTTTTTTTTCCTCCTGAGTGTGCTGGCTATCCTTGGAATGCAACGGGCGGTATTCTTTTATTTCTGCTGTTTGTAAACAACACGCTTTGAAATACGTGGTTAGTTTTGTTCAAGTATGATATCGAGTAGTTGTTATACTTACGTTTGCAGTGCTTGTTTACGTGTGTTTTGTTGTGTTCATTGAAGATGACGAAACGTAAAGGCATTTTCAATAAACGACAATTTAGAGGAAACAAGTTTAGAAATCTGGCTCTACAAAAGGTTATGTCGCCTGGCAACAATGCTTCTAATTGGAATCCTTCAATAAGTGCATCATCAAAGACGTTCTCACTATTTCAAGAGAGTTACAACGAATTTACTGTAAGTGACTAGGGGTGCAGCAACATTATTATAAATTTGAGAATATTATCAGATGTAATTTCTAAGTTTGTACAATGTAGACAGTGTGGTGAGTCACAGAATGTGAAAATTTGTGAGAGTGCCAGTGGGAGAAAAGTCGTAGCAGTTGCTTTTGATTTAATTTGCACTAAATGCTCAACTGTGATTTCATTTATGAGGTCTTCAAAACCAGATGGAAGTGGCTCTTATGAAATCAATACTAGATTAGTTTATGCCTTACGATCCATTGGCAAGGGCATGGCTGCAGGGAGAACATTTTTTTCAGTGATGAACTTACATCATCCACCAAATAAATTTGAAAAACAGGCTGCAATATTAGAGAAAGCTGTATGTGAGGTCAGTGAGGAAAGCATGAAACTGGCTGCTAGGGAAGCAGTGGAAGAAAATGATGGATGTTCGGATATTGCAGTTGCAGTTGATGGAAGTTGGTAGAAAAGAGAACATACTTATCTGAATGAAGTAGTGACTGCCACAAGTGTAGACACCGGTAAAGTGTTAGATGTGGAGATATTGTCGAAATATTGCAAATGTTGTAAAGTCAATAAACATAAAGAACACAACTGTGTGGCTAATTTTAGAGGAACAAGTGATGGTATGGAAGTTCATGGAGTACAACAAATATGTCATCGTTCCGTAGAAACAAGAGGCATACGGAACACCAAATGACAAACTGCCTATTGGCTTCTGTCTCGGGTTCTTCGGCCGACGTTCATCTAATGATTTTTCTGACGTTTCGCCAGCACGAGTGGCTGGCATTGTCGAAGCTTCACCCTCCATTGCCGGTGGTGAACTGGAGGCGAGCTCGCGGCCGCAGACTACATGTACCTGGCGCGCCAACGTCCGAGGGCTTCTCCGCGGTCATTTCCGGTGCGGTTCTCTTGCTACCTGCGACGGTCGTTCGCTGCAGTACGGGAAGCCAGGATCCGTTTACCTTAAGGCTTTCCTCTTTCTTGTTGAAACTGTTCGCGTGTTTTTGGATTTCTACAGCTTCTCTGAACAAGCGCGTGTGATAGTGCTTCTCTACAGCCAGAACTTCCGTGTCGGCGAATTTTATTACGTGGTCGGTCTCATTCAGTGCGTGCTCTGCCACGGCCGATTTCTCCACCTGCCCCAACCTGCAATGTCGCTTATGCTCTTTGATCCTGGTGTTAATGGATCGTCCAGTCATTCCGACATAAACTTTTCCGCATGTGCAAGGTATACGGAATATTCCCGACATTGCAAGTGGGTCTCTTTTCTCCTTCGCAGATCTAAGACACTCTTTGATCTTCCTTGTCGGTTTGAAAATCGTCTTTACGCCGTGTTTGCGCAATATACGGCCGATTCTGTCCGTCACTCTGGGAATGTATGGCAGAAAGGCCGTACCCGACATTTCTTTTTCTGGTTCCTTACTTCGCTGAGTGTTTGGCACTGTTACACTTCTAATGTAATTTGTGGAGTACCCATTGCTCCTCAGAACAGTTTCCAGGTGTTGCATTTCTCGTTTGAGGTGTTGAGGCTCACATATTAGTCCCGCTCTCGTTACGAGCGTACTAATCATGCCTCTTTTCTGGCTCGGGTGGTGGTTTGACAGTTTGTGCAGGTATCGGTCCGTGTGCGTCGGTTTTCGATCCAAAAACACGCGAACAGTTTCAGTAAGAAAGAGGAAAGCCTTAAGGTAAACGGATCCTGGCTTCCTGTACTGCAGCAAACGACCGTCGCAGGTAGAAAGAGGAGAACCGCACCGGAAATGACCGCGGAGAAGCCCTCGGACGTTGGCGCGTCAGGTACATATAGTCTGCGGCCGCGAGCTCGCCTCCAGTTCACCACCGGCAATGGAGGGTGAAGCTTTGACAATGCCAGCCACTCGTGCTGGCGAAACGTCAGAAAAATCATTAGATGAACGTCGGCCGAAGAACCCGAGACAGAAGCCAATAGGCAGTTTGTCAACAAGTGGCCACGAAAGCCTTAACAATGTGGAACACCAAATATTTGGGCGATGGGACAGTGAGGCATACAACAATGTGGTGAACTCTAAGTGGTATGGAGATGCCATTACTGGCAAAATAGAATGTTTAGGCCATGTTCAAAAACGTTTGGGAACAAGGCTGAGAAAACTAACTGTTGACATGAGAGGAAAAAAATTAGAAGATGGAAAATTGTTGACCGGATGGCGTTGGTTAGCTAAAAGTTAAATAGAAACTTGCAGACAATTAGAAGGAACAAGGAAAATCTAGAGGCAATGAAGAGAGATGTATGGGCCATATTCTTCCATACGCCCTATACTGATGACAAGCCATGTCATGGATTCTGTCCATTAGGAGAAAATTTGTGGTACAAATACAATAGAGCTCAGGCAACTGGAGAATCTTATTCTCACCAGCATTCCCTTCCTGCTGCTAGTATTACAGCAATTAAACCTATTTTCAGAGACGTGGCTCATCCTGACCTTCTAAGGAAATGTCTGCATGGACAGACACAGAACCCAAATGAATGTTTCAACAGCATAATTTGGAACTGCCTTCCTAAAACTGTGTTTGTAGGCATGCATACAATGAAACTAGGAGTTCATGATGCTGTTAGTAGATTCAATAGTGGTAATATTGGAAACTGTTGGGTATTGTAAAAGCTGGGAACTAATCTTGATGAAAATATAATCACTGGGCTGCAACATTGCGATAAAATGATGATAGCCGATGCAGACAGTTCTGCATCTAATATGGCCAAGAAAGCAAGAAAACCATCCAGGAAGGTGAAAACAAAAGCTCGAAGACCTGCTAAAGGCCGAAGAAGGGCCACCATATGCAGCAGGACAGTTTTAATTAACTGTAATTAACAAATTTCGAACGTTTTTTCTTTAATCCAATTTCCCACAAACTAAAATTTTCAGTACATATGCACCATTATATCAGAAACTATCATAGATAACTGAATGAAACTTTCAGGGACCCTGCATAACGTAAAAAGCCACCTCTGGTACTACAATCATTAATAATCCCCAATTAGGAATTTCACAAAATATATTTTCTTCAGAAAAAACTTAATATTTTTGTTACTAAATTTTAAAAAAGTATTTCTTAAAAACTATAAAATGTATAAAGTGTATTTCAGTACAGTTGACTCTGTTAGCATCATGTAACATACAGTAAAAATATTAAGGCCCTGCATCAAATAGAATTTTCAGAAATGGGTCAAATACTTGACCACATTAACAGGGGTAGATAGGCAGGGTGTGGTCCCCTTAAGAATTAAATTAAGTTGACTGATAAGGTAAGGGATAAGGAGGTTCTGTCCAGCATCGTACAGGAAAGGAATATCTTGAAAACACAGATAAGGACAAGGGACTTGGTGATAGGACATCAGGGAATGACTTCCATGGTACTAGACGGAGCTGTAGATGGCAAAAACTGTAGAGAAAGACAGAGATTGGAATACATCCAGCAAATAACTGACGACTTAGGTTGCAAGTGCTACTCTGAGATGAAGAGGTTACACAGGAAAAGAATTCATGGCGGGGTGCATCAAACCAGTTAGAAGAACTGATGACTCAAAAAAAAAAAAATTCCTTGCTTAAAAAGGTTTTTAACATATGTTATTTGGAGTCGTAATGACCCAATATGGTATTTAAAGGGAATCATGATTATAAATTGTTAATTTATAATAATTTTATATATAATATTTTAAATATTATATTTGTTACAATATAAACAAGTTCACAGTATAACATGCGAATAATCTCAACAATGATTTGAGCTCAGGCCCTCAGTGAGCTGTTGCGCAACAAGTTTTACTTAGCGTATAGTCAGTCAATCACGGAAAAAATTAGAATAGAGTTTTACTTAGAATTATACAATTTGGGCTGTGGTATCCAACGAGTGCTTTACAGAGATGTTTGTTACAATCTGAACAATTCATTGGTGTCCTGTTGTCGCAACTTCATGGACAGTATTTGCATCTGGCACGTATGTAGTTTTGGTTGCCACCGATGGAGCTTGGTGTTGATGGACTTTGTATTATTCTAACAATGGCCGCTGATTTCATTCCGAGGCAGCATTTTCCTAGCTTCAATGAAAATAATAATTGAGAGTCCCGCCAGTTATTCAAGAAAGACTGTTTTCCCACCCTGGGTTTTCTCTCCACAGCACAAAAGCACTGTAGGCAGAAATATCAATAATACTCATGAAGATAATAATTGGCCAGCGATGGTTTTCCTCTTGCACCATCGGTGTCATTATGTCAGCTGCCCCCTTACTTGCATTCTATTCCATCATCATTTTTGGTTTTGTGTCTTCTCTGTTGCTCTTTAAAACGTAAGATAAATCGCGGTATCTTTAATAAAACAGAATTTTGGGGTGTAAACTCTTTCTTTTCTTTTTTTTTGCGGATATGTTATTAGGGAGTTGAGGCTTATTTTTCTCCGCCGTCCCCAGCATTATAAAACGTTTTTTGTGATGTCTTTAGCCTAATGATTATAGCGTGAAAAAATTGTCATACGTGACCTTTTTTCCTTTTAGTTAATGTGTCAGATCCATGACAACACCTCGATTTTTCTGCGGTGTTTGTCCAGATATTTTTCCTGTATAGATTTGTGTCTTGAGAACATAGAAAGTATCACTATCACGCAATGTCTATTTTTTTTACCTCATATTTTGAGGGTTTGCTCGTTGTATATTGTCTGACTGGACAACTTCCTCAGAAAGCCATCAGTTGTTCATCCACGGTTACATTCGTGCCAGTATTATATAGTTTTGAAAGTATTTCCACACACTTATCCCACAGAACTCTTATAGGCGCCCGCTTGTCATTTAATGTTCGTGCTCTTCGATCAGATCATCGAAACGTAACACACGTGAGTTGCAACATAACCGTTTCAGCGGCATTACGGCTGAAAACATGAGTCTGTCTCTGGATCGTGAAGACTCTTTGTTGATTCACCATATGATTTATAGACACTAACCCGAAGGAACAGGCCAATACTGGCTTTAATTGTAATTTCCTCTAATGTTTCCGAGCTATCCCCATGAACTCTTCGACCTTCAGTATTAGTCATTTCCACCACAATACCCTGAATATTCTCGTTCATCATTATTTGAAAAGATGATTTTATCGCTTACTCTGGTGACAGCGTACACAATTTTTTACATTTTTCTGAACGTCAAACTCAAGTTAAAGAGGGAAAGTATGTTTTCTTTCTATCACAAGATCTTTCTTGTATTATGCTTTTCCTTCCTTAATCTTTCTCAGTGACGCTACACGGAACTTATTAGTAATGTTTTAGATCATTTCTTTTCGAGGAAATATGCAGCTTAGCGAAAATGCTTTAAAATGGAGCAGAAATAGTCTTGAAAGATTTTATCTTCTTCTTTCTTTGATTTTGACCATCCATCGACGAAGTAACTACAAGACGTAGTCTCCTTTACTGATTTTCAGTGTTTCCTGTATTTCGGACCAAGAGGCTATTATAATGTTTGCACTGGATGCTTTTCTGATTTGCGGAAAAGGTTCTATGTGCCCATTATTTTTGTCATCAGACTGAATCAGTTGAACAACCTGCACAATGTCATTTGAGGTATCACTATCTGAAATGTCTTCTGAATCAGATGAACGATGAATGTTGTCGTCACTGGCGTGAATGGAGATTGCAAATGAGTAACGAAATCGCGCGAATGGCTGATCGGTGCAACATCCTGCTAGAAATTCAGGAAAGTAAAACTCACAATAAAATGAATAATCAAATTACAGATGCGGACTAAAAGATTAACGATAAAACAGAACTTAACTAGCTCAAATAAATTAGTAAGTTGTGCAGTCAGTACAACTACTTTCCACTATTCACTCATTACGGAGGCTGAAAGGAGGAATACAAGTGTGAACAGCCAGGCTGCACCTCCCTTTTATTACACAGGCAACGCAACTATGAACGTCGACTCTGTGGTCGCAAATATTTGGACAAATTTTTACACAAAAACTATATCCTTTTAGAAAGGTGTTTCACGTTATGTACTTTAAAGCCAATATTACGGGAATTTTTTTTTCTTTTTTTGGTCCGTCCCAGAATATAGAAAGCAAAGAGATTACAATAGAAGAGGTCCACAGTCAGGGGTATAAAGACGATTTTCGTGTATAGCTTACGTCTCTTTCGTTTCCGGACAAGTGTCCCTTACCTCAAATTCATACATTTATCCTCCTCTATTAATCCTGAAAGCTTGTAACGTCATCACGGAATCACCCTGTATCGTGTGTGTGTGTGTGTGTGTGTGTTGTGTTTCTACAAATGCCGTCTTAGGGATAGAGGGCGGTGTAGCCCCACTAGCCAAGGCCTTACATTTGTTTGCACAGCGCAGTTTCGTTATATTTCTGCCTTGAAAATGACTGGCTATACAATTGTACATTTGTACAAATATCATTAGTTGATAAAGACGTCAACCTCAGGCTGGTCCCGGCGGAGGTTCGAGTCCTCCCTCGGGCATGGGTGTGTCTTTTTGTCCTTAGGATAATTTACGTTAAGTAGTGCGTAAGCTTAGGGAGTGATGACCTTAGCAGTTAAGTCCCAAGAGATTTCGGTTCGAATCCTGCCTCGGGCATGGATGTGTGTGAGGTCCTTAGGTTAGTTAGGTTTAAGTAGTTCTAAGATCTAGGGGACTGATGACCTCAGAAGATAAGTCCCATAGTGCTCAGAGCCATTTGAGCCATAAGATTTCACATAAATTTGAATATTTTTCTGAACGTCAAACTCAAGTTAAACAGGTAAAGTATGTTTCCTTTCTATCACTAGGTCTTTCTTGAATTAAGCTTTTTCTTCCTTAATCTTTATCAGTGACGGTACACGGAACTTATTACTAATGTTTTAGATCATTTCTTTTGGAGGAAATGTGCAGCTTAGCGAAAATGCTTTAAAATGGAGCAGAAATAGTCTTGAAAGCTTTTATCTTCTTCTTTCTTTGATTTTGACCATCCATCGACCACTTGAAGTAACTTAAAGGCGTAGTCTCCTTTACTGATTTTTCAGTGATTCCAGTATTTCTTCATTGCATAACTGTGCTGTTTTCTTCTTTCATTTGTCCATACAGTGATGCACGCTCTGACCTTTTCTTGAAAGTCCTCGAACTTTACAATCCTGTTTCGAAAAGTTGGCCTGTCTGGAATTTCTGCTTTCATAATGGTGATTTCTGCTAAATCGATTTTCACTTCCTTGAACCAAATGATACGCGGGTTGGGACTTATGTCGAAATGGTGAATAATTTTTGCCAAGTCTTCCGACATGCATTCGAACCAAGAGACTATAAAACGTAATTATCCTTTTCCTAAGAGCATCAGGTAGTTTTGCAGTTTGGGTGTGGGTTTCTTCATTACTCCTCTTTATCCATGTCGTCCCAACTTTCCTCTGACCGATTATTTTCCAGAGTCCTTCTCTTCCCGCTTCTTTCGAAAGCAGCGTCTCCGTATTTGGTGGCGACTAAACATTCCGCTGCATGAAGGCAATCTCGTCTTATGACAGTGTTGTAGTGCTGGGTTTTTGATTTTACGGACATTGATTTAAAATTGTAAATGATCCTCGTTAATTCCATTTTATGGGCTCCGTTTTTCTTTGGTTCTATACCTAGACGATTTGGCTGTATTATTTTCCATAGGTACGTAAATTTATTCACTCTTTTCACTCTAAGTATCTTGTGCTTAGGAATCTTTGAGTGTTTTTTATTTTTGTTAAGAATTATGCTTCTGAAAAGAAATTCGTGATCCGAGCTTCTCCACGTCTCTTTCGACAGGTTGATAGGAATATTTGCAATATCTGTTTCTACCCAAAAATATTGCTAAGTTACTTGCGAAAGCTAGACAGTTGAATTTGGCGTTCGAGTTTTTATACCCCAAATTGATTTCTTGGATTCCTTTTTCCTGATATCTAAGATTCCATTCCGTTATAACCTTTCCAAAACTCAGTTAATAAGTAAGGCTGACAGGCCAAGGCGTTACCTACGACCAGTTTTGGTTTCTAATGGTTCCAAAATTTCATATTCAGCTTTATTTTGGACATTTTTTCTCTCAATGTTTCTTTAATTATTTCGAAAGTCCTTTTGTCTGTGCCATGTTCTTCACGTGTATTGAAGGAAGGAGGATTGTGGTAAAATGTCTAAATTAACGAAGAATGTTTATCTGTAGACGAAATCGTAGGATTTTTTGGCGTCTACGAAGGTTATGACAAGATTTTTTCTTCTTAGGCAATAGTTGTTTACGAGCAGTTTAAAACTGATAACCTGTGCCACGAAGGTTACAAGCTGTACCAATAATAAATATCTTAAACTGTCGTGTCGATCTGTATGTTTGCCTCCTGTGCTCGTAAACGCTTCTTCAAAACTACTAGACGAATTTTCGTCGGCTTTTCCGCAGGTAACTCTGCATAACTTGGAGCATCGTATAGGCTGTACTTCATCAAAATCGGGTCATTTAAAGAAAGGCTATAGTGAGTTAAAATTTTACTGAAACCGTCTTGTTCGTCCGTTTGATGGTTGAAATGGCTCTGAGCACCATGGGACATAACTTCTGAGGTCATCAGTCCCCTAGAACTTAGAACTACTTAAATCTAACTAAGCTAAGGACATCACACACATCCATGCCCGAGCCAGAATTCGAACCTGTGACCGTAGCGGTCGCGCGGTTCAAGACTGTAGCGCCTAGAACCGCTCGGCCACCACGGCAGGTGGAGTGTGCGTTTCAACACGCTTATCTTCAAAACTGCTTGAAGAATTTATTGGGATTTTCGCAGTGTAGCTTTATTTATTCAGAATCGGGTCATGAAAAAAATATTGGAATTTAAAGGTTTATCCTTAATAATGTTATAAATACAAATGTAAGTGTCTCTGTTACATTTTCACAACTATCCAGCTGAACCGATTTAGAAGAAATTGATCATATCGAGAATAAACTTAACCTGTGTATCATTTGGTCCATGGAAGTGAAAATGGACTTAGCAGGAATCAACGTCACAAAAGCAGAATTTCTAGACAAGCCAACTTTTTGACACAAGATTAGGAAGTTCGAGGGTTTTTAGGAGAAGGTCAGACAGCGTATCGCTTTATGGACACATGAAAGAAGAAAAGAGCACAGTCATAGACTGAAGAAATACTGGAAACACCGAAAATCAGTAAAGTAGACTAAGCCTTGAGTAAAACCCCGAGGAGAAATACATTTTGCTTTGGAAATTGTGTTGTACAATATACTTATTGATTTGAAGAACATTACGCGAATTATGTGAAAATACTCACTCTTTGAAAAAAATGAACACATCAAAAAAACGTTTTCCATTACCTCGGTTCCGAGAGTTCCGGAACCTGTAGATAAAACTGAGATAGAGGTCAACGTATACATCATTTCCGACCTATTGTTCATGGAAACCACATTCACTGCATTGCATTGCATGTTGTACCACCATACAGCGAGCCTTCAGAGGTGGTAGTCCAGATTGCTGTACACACCGGTACCTCTAATGCCCCGTAGCATTGATGCATGCCTGTATTCGTCGTGACATACTATCCACAAGTTGAAACTTCCTGGCAGATTAAAACTGTGTGCCCGACCGAGACTCGAACTCGGGACCTTTGCCTTTCGCGGGCAAGTGCTCTACCAACTGAGCTACCGAAGCACGACTCACGCCCGGTACTCACAGCTTTACTTCTGCCAGTACCTCGTCTCCTACCTTCCAAACTTTAGAGCACTTGCCCGCGAAAGGCAAAGGTCCCGAGTTCGAGTCTCGGTCGGGCACACAGTTTTAATCTGCCAGGAAGCTTCATATCAGCGCACACTCCGCTGCAGAGTGAAAATCTCATTCTGGTATCCACAAGTTCATCAACGCACTGTTGGTCCATATTGTCCCACTCCTCAACGGCTATTCGGAGTGGATACCTCAGAGTGGTTGGTGGGTCACGTCGTCCATAAACAGCCCTTTTCAATCTATTCCAGGCATTTTCTATAGGGTTCAAGTCTGGAGAAAATGCTGGCCACTCTATTCGACCGATGTCGTTATCCTGAAGGAAGTCATTCACAAGAAGTGCACGATGGAGGCGCGAATTGTCGTCCATGATGAGAAATCCCTCACCAATATGCTGCCGATATGGTAGCACTACCGGTCGGAGGAAGTCATTGACTTACCGTACAGCCGTTACGGCGCCTTCCATGACAACCAGCGACGTACGTCGTCACCACATAGTGCCACCCCAAAACAGCTGGGAACCTCCACCTGCTGCACCCGCTGTACAGTGTATCTAAGGCGTTCAGCCTGCCCGATTTGCCTCCAAACACGTCTCCGACAATTGTCTGGACGACACTCATCGAAGAAGAGAACGTGATTCCAATCCTGACCGGTCTACTCGGCATGTCGTTGGGCCCATCTGTACCACGCTGCATGGTGTCGTGGTTTCCAAGATGGACCTCGCTATGGAGGTCGGGAGTGAAGTTGCGCATCATGCAGCGTATTAAGGGGGGTAGGACGTCAAATGGGCCGACTTGGAGCAGGAGAGGCACAACAGGACATTTTATTTTCTGCTGTGTATACTTTTACAAATAAATTCATAAAACTTTGTCAGCATGACCAGGAAGGATTCGGGATACACACTACGCCCTACCCACCTCAAGCACAGTTTGAGTTGTAGCACGACGTCCTGTGGCTGCACGAAAAGCATTATTCAACATGGTGGCGTTGCTGTCAGGGTTCCTCCGAGCTATAATCCGTAGATAGCGGTCATCGACCGCAGTAGTTGCCCATGGGCGGCTTGAGCGAGGCATGTCATCGACAGTTCCTGTCTCTCTGTATCTCCTCCATGTCCGAACAACATGTCCGAACTCCGAGGCGCGTCGACACTTCCTTTGTTGAGAGCCCTTCCTGGCAAAAAGTAACAATGCGGACGCGACCGAACCGCGGTATTGACCGTCTAGGCATGGTTGAACTACATAAACACGTGTACCTCCTTCCTGCCGTCGTTGGATAAGCAGCTGCAGCAGCAAGTCGTATACTCCTTGCTCACTCATTTGTTACATAGTTTAATTCTTAATTTCTTTGCGTGTTTTTGGTACTTGCATTGTTTAATTCATAAATTTCTGGCGTATTATAGTATTTGAGAGTTGTAGCATCGCGTTTTAGTACCTGAATAGTGTAAAATCGCGTAGTCTCCTTCCGCCGCCGAGCAGTGTGTCAGCAGTGCGCAAGTAGCAGCATAACTCCATTTACTAGGCAATCTTGTATTTTAATAACCGTTTAAATTTTGTGTCGATTTGTTTGCGCTCTCTGTAGATTAGTTCAGACGTTCTTTGCACAACAGTTTTTAGCATGGATAGGGACTGCAACTGCTGTGTTCGGATGCAGGCTGAGTTGGCATCCCTTCGCTCCCAGCTTCAGGCAGTGTTGGCTTCGGTCACACAGCTTGAGGCTGTTGCCAATGGGCATCACTGTGGGGGTCCGGATGGGGGTTTGTCGGGGGCGGCCAGCTCGTCCCACGCATCCCCCGATCGGACAACGACTGTGGTTGCCCGGGATACTGCCCGCATTGAGGCTGATCCCTCACCTGTGGTAGAGTGGGAGGTCGTCTCAAGGTGTGGCAGGGGGCGAAAGACATTCCGGCGGGCTGAACGGAAGGCCTCTCCAGTTTGTCTGACGAACCGGTTTCAGGCTCTGTCTCAGGCTGATACTGATCTTCGGCCTGACATGACTGCTTGTCCTGTTCCAGAGGTTGCCCCTCAGTCTGTAAGATCCGGGCAGTCGCAGAGGGTGGGCTTACTGGTAGTTGGGAGCTCCAACGTCAGGCGCGTAATGGGGCCCCTTAGGGATATGGCAGCAAGAGAGGGGAAGAAAACCAATGTGCACTCCATGTGCATACCGGGGGGAGTCATTCCAGATGTGGGAAGGGTCCTTCCGGATGCCATGAAGGGTAGAGGGTGCACCCATCTGCAGGTGGTCGCTCATGTCGGCACCCATGATGTGTGTCGCTATGGATCCGAGGAAATCCTCTCTGGCTTCCGGCGGCTATCTGATTTGGTGAAGACTGCCAGTCTCGATAGCGGGATGAAAGCAGAGCTCACCATCTGCAGCATCGTCGACAGGACTGACTGCGGACCTTTGGTACAGAGCCGAGTGGAGGGTCTGAATCAGAGGCTGAGACGGTTCTGCGACCATGTGGGCTGCAGATTCCTCGACTTGCGCCATAGGGTGGTGGGGTTTCGGGTTCCGCTGGATAGGTCAGGAGTCCACTACACGCAACAAGCGGCTACACGGGTAGCAGGGGTTGTGTGGCGTGGGCTGGGCGGTTTTTTAGGTTAGGTGGCCTTGGGCAAGTACAGAAAGGGCAACTGCCTCAACGGGTCAGGGCAAAGTCAGGACATGCGGGGACCAAGCAGCAATTGGTATTGTAATTGTAAACTGTCGAAGCTGCGTTGGTAAAGTACCGGAACTTCAAGCGCTGATAGAAAGCACCGAAGCCGAAATCGTTATAGGTACAGAAAGCTGGTTGAAGCCAGAGATAAATTCTGCCGAAATTTTTACAAAGGTACAGACGGTGTTTAGAAAGAATAGTGGCAGAACACCTGAGAGAAAATTTGGAATACATTTCACATAAATTTTCTCAGCATGTTATAGTCTTAGGTGGAGATTTCAATTTACCAGATATAGACTGGGACACTCAGATGTTTAGGACGGGTGGTAGGGACAGAGCATCGAGTGACATTATACTGAGTGCACTATCCGAAAATTACCTCGAGCAATTAAACAGAGAACCGACTCGTGGAGATAACATCTTGGACCTACTGATAACAAACAGACCCGAACTTTTCGACTCTGTATGTGCAGAACAGGGAATCAGTGATCATAAGGCCGTTGCAGCATCCCTGAATATGGAAGTTAATAGGAATATAAAAAAAGGGACGAAGGTTTATCTGTTTAGCAAGAGTAATAGAAGGCAGATTTCAGACTACATTACAGATCAAAACGAAAATTTCTGTTCCGACACTGACAATGTTGAGTGTTTATGGAAAAAGTTCAAGGCAATCGTAAAATGCGTTTTAGACAGGTACGTGCCGAGTAAAACTGTGAGGGACGGGAAAAACCCACCGTGGTACAACAACAAAGTTAGTTGGTGGTGGTGGTTAGTGTTTAACGTCCCGTCGACAACGAGGTCATTAGAGACGGAGCGCAAGCTCGGGTTAGGGAAGGATTGGGAAGGAAATCGGCCGTGCCCTTTCAAAGGAACCATCCCAGCATTTGCCTGAAACGATTTAGGGAAATCACGGAAAACCTAAATCAGGATGGCCGGAGACGGGATTGAACCGTCGTCCTCCCGAATGCGAGTCCAGTGTGCTAACCACTGCGCCACCTCGCTCGGTACAAAGTTAGGAAACTACTGCGAAAGCAAAGAGAGCTTCACTCTAAGTTTAAACGCAGCCAAAACCTCTCAGACAAACAGAAGCTAAACGATGTGAAAGTTAGCGTAAGGAGGGCTATGCGTGAAGCGTTCAGTGAATTCGAAAGTAAAATTCTATGTACCGACTTGACAGAAAATCCTAGGAAGTTCTGGTCTTACGTTAAATCAGTAAGTGGCTCGAAACAGCACATCCAGACACTCCGGGATGATGATGGCATTGAAACAGAGGATGACACGCGTAAAGCTGAAATACTAAACACCTTTTTCCAAAGCTGTTTCACAGAGGAACACCGCACTGCAGTTCCTTCTCTAAATCCTCGCACAAACGAAGAAATGGCTGACATCGAAATAAGTGTCCAAGGAGTAGAAAAGCAACTGGAATCACTCAACAGAGGAAAGTCCACTGGACCTGACGGGATACCAATTCGATTCTACACAGAGTACGCGAAAGAACTTGCCCCCCTTCTAACAGCCGTGTACCGCAAGTCTCTAGAGGAACGGAAGGTTCCAAATGATTGGAAAAGAGCACAGGTAGTCCCAGTCTTCGGCCGCAGTGGTCTCGCGGTTCTGGCGCTGCAGTCCGGAACCGCGGGACTGCTACGGTCGCAGGTTCGAATCCTGCCTCGGGCATGGGTGTGTGTGATGTCCTTAGGTTAGTTAGGTTTAAGTAGTTCTAAGTTCTAGGGGACTTATGACCTAAGATGTTGAGTCCCATAGTGCTCAGAGCCATAGTCCCAGTCTTCAAGAAGGGTCGTCGAGCAGATGCGCAAAACTATAGACCTATATCTCTGACGTCGATCTGTTGTAGAATTTTAGAACATGTTTTTTGCTCGAGTATCATGTCGTTTTTGGAAACCCAGAATCTACTATGTAGGAATCAACATGGATTCCGGAAACAGCGATCGTGTGAGACCCAACTCGCTTTATTTGTTCATGAGACCCAGAAAATATTAGATACAGGCTCCCAGGTAGATGCTATTTTTCTTGACTTCCGGAAGGCGTTCGATACAGTTCCGCACTGTCGCCTGATAAACAAAGGAAGAGCCTACGGAATATCAGACCAGCTGTGTGGCTGGATTGAAGAGTTTTTAGCAAACAGAACACAGCATGTTGTTATCAATGGAGAGACGTCTACAGACGTTAAAGTAACCTCTGGCGTGCCACAGGGGAGTGTTATGGGACCATTGCTTTTCACAATATATATAAGTGACCTAGTAGATAGTTTCGGAAGTTCCATGCGGCTTTTCGCGGATGATGCTGTAGTATACAGAGAAGTTGCAGCATTAGAAAATTGTAGCGAAATGCAAAAAGATCTGCAGCGGATAGGCACTTGGTGCAGGGAGTGGCAACTGACCCTTAACATAGACAAATGTAATGTATTGCGAATACATAGAAAGAAGGATCCTTTATTGTATGATCATATGATAGCACAACAAACACTGGTAGCAGTTACTTCTGTAAAATATCTGGGAGTATGCGTGCGGAACGATTTGAAGTGGAATGATCATATAAAATTAATTGTTGGTAAGGCGGGTACCAGGTTGAGATTCATTGGGAGAGACCTTAGAAAATGTAGTCCATCAACAAAGGAGGTGGCTTACAAAACACTCGTTCGACCTATACTTGAGTATTGCTCATCAGTGTGGGATCCGTACCAGATCGGGTTGACGGAGGAGATAGAGAAGAGCGGCGCGTTTCGTCACAGGGTTATTTGGTAACCGTGATAGCGTTACGGAGATGTTTAACAAACTCAAGTGGCAGACTCTGCTAGAGAGGCGCTCTGCATCGCGGTGTAGCTTGCTCGCCAGGTTTCAAGAGGGTGCGTTTCTGGATGAGGTATCGAATATATTGCTTCCACCTACTTATACCTCCCGAGGAGATCACGTATGTAAAATTAGACAGATTAGAGCGCGCACGGAGGCTTTCAGACAGTCGTTCTTCCCGCGAACCATACGCGACTGGAACAGGAAAGGGAGGTAATGACAGTGGCACGTAAAGTGCCCTCCGCCACACACCGTTGGGTGGCTTGCGGAGTATAAATGTAGATGTAGATGTAGATGATTGGAACTGATCGGCTGTCGGCCCCTCTACGTCTAATAGGCGCTACTCGTGCATGGTTGTTTACAGCTCTGGGCGGGTTTTATGACATCTCTAAACAAAGGGACTGTGTCTGTGATACAATATCCACAGTCAACGTCTATCTTCAGGAGGGTTGATGCAAAACATCTTTTTGATGTGTGTATTTACGTGCTAATAAATCATCATTTGTACCAGCCGTATGTGTACGAATTATGTTCCTTAAACGCCACCGTAGCTGGGAACTACAATGGCGACCAGCGGCGACCATACCTGGTTGTGTTTTCTCGCCGTGCAATAGCGACGGTAACTTCTCAGTAATTTTCGGAGTCCGGAGTCCCACAATTACAGAGAAAAGACAGAGTTTTTTCTGCTACTTCGTGTTAGGTGCCATGCTACAACCCAATGCAACCGTGTCCGGCTCCTCAGACTGTGCCCTAAATCGAGCAAGTGACGCAACAGCGCCATGGACCGGCTATAAAAGAATACCGACGTTCTACCTGAACAATGATGTCAGACATACACTATGTGATCAAAAGTATACGAACACTTGGCTGAAAATGACTTACAACTTCGTGTCGCCCTCCATCGGTAATGCTGGAATTCAATACGATGTTGCCCCCCCTTAGCATTGATGACAGCGTCCACCCTCGCATACGTGAAATCAGGTACTGGAAGGTTTCTTGCGGAATGGCAGCCCATTCTTCACCGAGTGCTGTACTGAGGTGAGGTACCGATGTCGGTCGGTGAGGCCCGGCACGATATCGGCGTTCCAAAACATCCCAAAGGTGTTCTATAGGATTCAGGTGAGGACTATGTGCAGGCCAGTCCGTTACAGGGATGTTATTATCGTGTAACCACTCCACCACAGGCCGTGCATTATGAAAAGGGGCATCGATCGTGTTGAAAGATGCAATCGCCATCCCCGAATTGCTTTTCAACAGTGGAAAGCAAGAAGGTTGTTAAAACATCGGTGTAGGCCTGTGCTGTGATAGTTCCACAGAAAACAAGGTGCAAGCCCTCATCCATGAAAAACACGACCACACCATAATATCAACGCCTCCGAATTTCACTGTTGACACTACACACGCTGGTAGGTGACATCACCGGGCATTCGCCATACCCACATCCTGTCATCCGATCGCCACATTGAGTACCGTGATTCGTCACTCCACACAACGTTTTTCTAGTGTTCAGTAGTCCAATGTTTACGCTACTAACACCAAGTGAGGCGTCGTTTGGCATTTCCCTGCGTGATTTGTAGCTTATGAGCAGCCACTCGACCATGAAATCCAACTTTTCTCACCTCCCGCCTAACAGTCATAGTACTTACAGTGGATCCTCATGCAGTTTGGAATTCCGTGTGATGGTCTGGATAGATGTCTGCCTATTACACATTACGAATCTCTTCAACTGTCGGCGGTATCTGTCAGTCAACAGACGAGGTCGGCCTGTACGCTTTTGTGCTGTACGTGTCCCTTCACGTTTCCACTTCACTATAACATCGGAAACAGTGGACCTAGGGATGTTTAGAAATGTGGAAATCCAGCGTACAGACGCATGACACAAGTGACACCTAATCACCTGACCACGTTCGAAGTCCGTGAGCTATGTGGAGTGCCCCATTCTGTTCTCTCACGATGTCTAATGACTATTGATGTCGCTGATATGGAGTATCTGGCAGTAGGTGACTGCACAATGCACCTAATATGAAAAACTTATGTAGTCGAATTAAGTCGGGTGATGCTGAAGGAATTAGATTAGGAAATGACTCTTAAAGTAGTAAAGGAGTTTTTCTATTTGGGGAGCAAAATAACCGATGATGGTCGAAGTACAGAGGATATAAAATGTAGACTGGGAATGGCAAGGAAAGCGTTTCTGAAGAAGAGAAATTTGTTAACATCGAGTATAGATTTAAGTGTCAGGAAGTCGTTTCTGAAAGTATTTGTATGGAGTGTAGCCATGTATGGAAGTGAAACATAGACGATAAATAGTTTGGACAAGAACAGAACAGAAGCTTTCGAAATGTGGTGCTACAGAACAATGCTGAAGATTAGATGGGTAGATCACATAAATAATGAGAACGTATTGAACACGGTTGGAGAGAAGAGTTTGTGGCACAACTTGACTACAAGAAGGGATCGGTTGGTAGTACATGTTCTGAGGCATCAAGGGATCACCAATTTAGTATTGGAGGGCAGCGTGGAGGGTAAAAATCGTAGAGGGAGACCAAGAGATGAATACAGTAAGCAGATTCAGAAGGATGTAGGTTGCAGTAGGTACTGGGAGATGAAGAAGCTTGCACAGGATGGAGTAACATGGAGAGCTGCATCAAACCAGTCTCAGGACTGAAGACCGCAACGACAACAACATGTTTTTGGGGGTGTCCGGATATTTTGATCACAAAGCGTCCACTTCGTCGAGTGTGCACACAGTAAAACTCCGAATCCATGACATTCCCGACGTTTCCCAGGGCCCGGACTGTGCAACGATCTGATATGTTTATCCAATCTGAATTCACGAAACGGTCAAAACATTGTGACCACTATCCACTACATCTCTGGATACCGTGTGGAGTCGTTGAGGGTACGTGACGCGATAACGAAAGTACGGACGCAGAGCCGAAACAGATAGGGATCACCCTAGCGAAGATAAGGGCTGCAGATGGGGAAATCCATTAAGACGTAAAACGGCAGATTATTATTACGTAGAGCCTGTGAAAGACTGTATCGAAATTGGCGAGGCTGGTCGAATGCTACTGTCGCAAGCATCTAAAGGAAGATGTAGGACAGGGATACTACCACTAGGTGCTAAATGGTTGGACTTGTACCTTTCTTCACAGAAAGGCTTGTCTGATCCCTAAAGTAGGATAGATAGTGATACGTGGCATGTCTGCTGAAAGAGCACAATCTTGGTACACGTCAAGAGTTTTGGGACACACTGTCCACCGTACGTCGTTGAGCATGGCGCTCCGCAGCTGACCACCCCTACGCGTTCACATGTTGACCTAACAACATCGTTAATTACGATTGTGTTTGGCACGGGATCATCGGAATTCGACGATCGATCACTGGAAAAGTGTGGGCTCTTCGGATGAACCACATTTTGGCTACACGAGGCCGACGGTTGTCTGCACAAATGCCGTCATCGATGTGAACGGCTGTTCGAAGCGTGCAGCGCGCCAAGGACACAGCCTAGTGGCAGCAATATTATGCAGTGGGAAACATTCTCCTACGCTTGCATGAGACCTGTGGTAGTAATTGAAGATACGCTGACAGCTGCGAATCGTCTGCACCCCTTCATGCTTGATGTCAACTTTCTGCAGTATTACTGCCCATGTCTCGGAACCAGATCCTTGCTACAGTGGTATGAGGAGAATTATAATGAACTCTCGTGGATGCCTCGGCGACAAAATTTGCCTGACGTAAATCCTACAGAACCCACCTGTGTCGCTATCGGGCAACATAACCACGCACGGTAAGCAGCGGCCCGTTATTTATGCGAATTACATAACCTGTGCGTAGACATCTAAAGCCACAGAACTCCACAAAAGTATCAGCAAACTGTCCGACCCTATTTTCGGAATCAGTGATGTTTTCGTTCGAAAGACTGACAAACAAGCTGTGAAACAGGCGGTCATAATTGGTTGGGCCATGAGTGTGTGTCGCGCCTACCACGTCCTGTGTCTACACTCCCACGTGAACGACTGTATCAGACAGCCATTTTGTCGAGTGAGCACGGTGTTCCTACCGCGCTCACGACTTTTCCAATATTTTCCAAGTAATGCACTGCGCCATGTCTCACCCATTTTCTCGTCGGTGTACGTCGCACCCACCGCGCCGCGCCTTTCTACAATTTTCTCTCTCGCCTCCCAAAAATTGATAAGCCAAATGGACTTTTAACTAACGACACTACTGGTGTGCTTGCCGCGCCGGGTTTCGGTACGCCGGTTCCGCTTGAACCCGGAATACAGGGCGCCTGCAACCTTGGAAATACTCGTCTACTTTCCGTTCAAAAAAAAAAAAAAAAGGCTTTTTTTCAGCACTATGGGACTCAACTTCTGAGGTCATTAGTCCCCTAGAACTTAGAACTAGTTAAACCTAACGAACCTAAGGACATCACACACATCCATGCCCGAGACAGGATTCGAACCTGCGACCGTAGCGGTCTCGCGGTTCCAGACTGCAGCGCCTAGAACCGCCATGCCACTTCGGCCGGCTTCAACATTCAAGCTTCCACCGTTCTGCACCCATCAACCCCCAATGTCGTTCGTCGTCAGTGAGTGCATCGTGACCGCACTTGAAATAATAGACGATGGTGCTAAATTCGTCCCCTCCTGAAATACCTCGGTGAGGACGAGGATTTGGTTAGTGACTCATTTTTCACGCCTCCTGCGGGGAACAAGTACGATACACCCAAGCTACTGCTGCTCCAGTGCTTGTCACAGACACTGGAACAACATCTTAAACCGGTTGTTTACGAGCACTTCTTCACAGCTATGGCACCGCCTCCGACCTCTGGTGCATACGACCCTAATGCCTGACTGGACTCTGTGGACTTTGTCGGTCGTTAAACTGCCGTTGCAATGATTTTTCAGGTACTGGAACCCTTAGATGTGAAATTACGGCTCGTGGATAGAATAGATGCCAGCATGGACAGAGCATCGCTCGTCCAGCTAACAATGCACAAATCGCTGACTCAGTGCCACCACACCGAGAGACCCGCAATGACGCAGTTGCGGCTGCCCGAGTTCAGGTGACTACCCTCAAGCGACGAGGCCAGACCGACATACCTGACTGCTATATCAGAATTATCAACAGTTTTTTACATGACGGGAGATGCTTCGTACAGATAGATGGCAAACGATCAGCACACAAAGTACTACAAGAAGAAATTCCGCAAGGTTCGGTACTTACTCCAACCCTTTTTACCGTGTATGTAAACGACACTCCGACAGCAGGAACCTCGAAAATTGCGCAATTCGCAGACGATACAGCACGTCTGGAAACGCACAGACGACTATCAACAACAATCAATACGCTACAAAAACAAGTTGACTACACAGAAAAATGGGCCAAACTAAACCAGATAAAAATAAACCCAGAAAAGACAGTCGCCATCATATTCACACGCCGACCAAAAATTCACGACCAAATCGAATTAAACTGTACGCAACTTCCATGGACCACATCAGTAAAGTACCTTGGCGTAACAGTAGACAATAAAATGCTATTCAAGCAACACATAGAACAAAAACGACAACGTATATCAAGCACCATCCACTCAATTTACCCTCTTCTGGCCAGCAAAGAAATGTACCAAAGAACAAAACTAAACATTTATAAAGCAATAGTCCAACCAATGATGCTCTACGGCTGCTCGGCGTGGGCGTAACCAGTAAAACCAACAGAAAACTACTTCAAACCTTACAAAACAGATATTTCAAGCTCATCCTTAACGCCCCATGGTGGACCAGTACTAATCAAATACACGAAGAACCCAACATGCCGACAGTAGACAACCAAATCAACAACTCTGCAAGAAGACTCTTCGAAAAAATAGAAAGGCTCAGACCTACTAGACAGCAACTACAAGAATTGGCAACAGTAGAACCAGCCCATTGGCAAAAAATACGTGTTCCGCTATCCACATTACAGTACAATTAAGAACCAAGAAGCAGCTCCAAAACTGGAAAGATCACAACAAACAACAACGAAGCAACAACAAGAATATATAAAAATACCAAAACTGTGGCCCTCAAGGACCAAAAAACCGTGCCCAAAGGCTCTCAAATGAATACAAGGTGCCCCATTTTTTTTTCAAATAAATGGTGTCCCCAATAAGTAACCCTACCCCACACACTTGAGGGACCAACCTCCTCCAGAGGTAGTGCCCTAGCCATCGCACATCACAAAAAAAACCTCAAACTAGCATCGCCAGAGAAACGAGAAACGACTACCTTCGCTGTGTGGGCATAAAGCCCGCCCACTGGGGAACACATGTTTTGCCTGTCACCCCAGTCGATCCCCCTCGCTGCTGCAAGTTCCACTAACGCTCGGCGGACACTGCAGGCAACTGTCTGCCCCCAGGCACGTTCCCTAACTCCAACAACGGCCCCCAGTAAGCGCACCGAGTTGCTCTCACCAGTCAAGACGCTTCCATGCACAGAACACGTCTGACATACAAGCACCATGGCCATGACTTTCCAGCTCTCGCCTCTACATGTCTGACCACAGGTCAAAGATCTGTCTAGAGTCTGCGCAGGATACAGTGCACGATGTGCACTGACCAATTTTCGTCCAAACACTGGGCGAGTTCATTTGTTTTTTCAGAAGGAAGGTCGACAGTGTTTGCCCTCTCTCGACCAGTCGGCAATGGCAGTATCAAGGCGCACGCCGTGCAGTCTTCCTCAAACGATCCTACGGAAATCGTTCATCGAAAATCTTTCATTTTTGTTTTATTAATTTTTCTTTAGGCTTGGGTGGACGTCTCTACCTGTCACCAATCTCGAGGAAAGTGATTTGATGTAGCACACTCATTTGCGATATCGCCGCTCCAGCGATAAAACCAAAGTGCAATATCCACAATATTCCTCATAATTGATAAAAAATTTGGGAAATCGGGAAGAGATTTTGGTAAAAGGCAGTACACAAAGAGGAGAGTACTCTTTTTACTTCTCAAAACTTAATTGTCTACCATGTTATTCCACTAACTACAGACTTTTTCTAGGAAAGAATAAATTTTTAAGGACCATCGAAAGCTGGTGAAGCGAGAAATGTTGTGTGTTTTGAAACGACATAAGTGAAGACATTAAACGTTTATTTTATACCAGGGATGCGCTTTTTCATAAGTTTTTAACATTTTTATGCAGCGACAGCAACTGATATTGTTTATGTAAGAATATACAGCCTACAGTTGCAGGTTAACTTTATCGTTTACCTAGGTTTCAACATTAGTAATAACGTCTTCTTCAGAACCTGCAAAAAGTTATTATAATGTGCTAGAAAATTATATTAGATATGGTCATCCTACAGGATGCAACGTGTAGTACTTACATAAAATACTATTTAAATGTTTGCCTAAAACAAGCCATGTCCTAAGTCAACTTTATAAAACTTGATGCATAACCATAAGGTTTTGTCACTTCTATTAAACAAGTTGTAGCAAATTCACTTTAAGCCCATTGTATGGGCCCCGTCGTGTGACTAGAGACTGCGGACCGCAAGGGCTTCGCGGTCTGCCTCACAGAGGGCGGAGCGCATGCCCGAGACGTATAGAATCAAACTCTTATTACGCACGCGTCAGATAATATTTTTGCTATGAATTAATTTTATACTCTACTATTGCAAGTTAATTACAGTATCCAGCATGACTACGTTTTACATTCTACTACAGAACCTTATAAACTGACCAACAAATCTCGTATGAAGATCTGTAGGAAAGGTTCATTTATTACAGAAACTGTAATGGTCACATGCCCCTCCTTTCACACGGACCTGCTCTGTAAACTCCCACGAGTTATGTTTGGCCCCCATGCATCTCTGACACCCTTCCTTTCCTCTTCCACTCCTCGTCAGCCCCAGCTTCCCCGTCGCCCCGCCCCCCCCCCCCCCCCCGAACTACACCGCTGTGATCACCAAGCTCAGCCCGGTGATCACGGAGGATGAAGTGTTGGCGGAACTAAACTCCCATCCAGACCTGGAAATCCGCTCTGCCCGCCGTATCCACAATGCCTCTGTTCCCACCTACCTCATGCGGGTCTTCTCTGAGTCCACCCCCTCCATTGACCATCTCCTCACCCAGGGTGCCCTGATATACCACTGTCGCCACCCTGTTGAGTCCTCCAAATCCCCTCCCCAAACCTACCTTTGCCAGTGGTGCCTGATGTACAATGACCACCTGACTCCCAATTGCGAAAACCCCCCCACCTGTCTCCATTGCAAGGCCTCCCACTTTCTTAAGAACTGCCCCAACCTCGCTGCTCCTCCTTCCTGTAACACCTGCAATGGCCCCCTTCCCACCTACTCCCACAAGTGTAAAGCCAAACCCCCTCCAGCCACCCCTGAGCTTACAGTCCCTGTTTGTCCCATTGATCCACCTCTCCATCCCAACAATTCCCTCTGTCCACCCCACACAGCTGAGGACATCATCCAGTTCCTTACCATTGTACTCCAAAACATTCACCCTTTCCAGCGCCCCCACACCTTCCAACAAATCTCCCTTGCTGCTCGCTCCGTTTTCCACCTGAACACCTTTGCCACTTACTCCCACAGCCAAGCCCACTTCACCTTCATCCGCCTTGACACCCTAGTTAAAGCCTCTTCCCTTCCCTCTCTTCCACCCCCTCTCTTCACACCATGGCGCGGCACGAGTATTGCATCCTCTTCCAGAACATTCGCTCCTTCTGCTCCAACAAATACCTACTCATGCACACCCTCTCCCACCACCAGGTCGACACCTTCCTCTTGAACGAGACCTTTCTCCAGCCCCACCATTCTATCCGTACCTCTCCCTATATCCTCCATTGCACTGATGCTCCTGGTCCTCGTGCGCAGGTTGGAGTCGCAATTGGCCACCTTAAGCATATCCCTGTCCGGCCGCAACCTCTCCTCAATGACCCCACTGAACACCTTATCCTCAGCGTCTTCTTCCCCTCCCTAACCATTACCTGTACCACCATCTATGTCGGCTCCACTGCTCTTCTTCCTTATGACTTCATCTCGCACATTGACCGCACCTTCTCCCCTATGTTATCGCCACCGACCTCAACATCCATAGCCGCACTCTTGCCGCCCTTCAGCGGTGGCATCAGTTCCTCTCCACGAACCAAGGTGACCTTATTCCCCTTCCCCAGCACACCCGACCCAAAAGTGACACCACCCCAGATGTTGTCATTACCTCCGCCAACCTCCTTGGGCGTATCGCCATCGCCGTCCTTGACCCCACAGGTAGCGATAATCTCCCCGTCCTTCTCACCATAACGTCTGCTCACCGCCCCCCCCTCTGGCTCCGCACTCTGCACCCCCTCCCAAGGTCGTCCATGACTACCACCATGCCAACTAGGATGCCCACTGGGACTCCATCTCCACCCAGGTCGAAAGCCACCCTACCTATCGCCATCCTGCCAACATCATCCACGCCTCGCCCTTCCTTCAGAAGGTAATTACTGACACCGTGGAGGCCCATGTTCCTACTAAAACCATCCACCCCCACCGTCCCACTCTCCCTCTGCAGACTGTCCTCCTCCTCCGTGAATCCCGCCGCCTCTATCGCTCCTTCCTGCGCGCTCGTGACAGGGATACACTCCAATGCCACTGGCGACACGTACGGAACCTTATTACAGCAACGAAACGCCCTGACTGGCGCCACACCTGCACACGACTCAACGCCATCCTCCCTATCAACTCCTCCAAGTACTGGTATGCCTTCCATCGCCTTACTGGTTCCTTTCTGCTCCCCACCACCCCCTTCTCCATAACGATCGCCGCCTTCCTGACAACCTCAGTAGGCCAACCACTTCGCTTCCCACCTTTCTGAGGTCTTCTCCATCCCAGATGACCACCACTCTGATTATTCTCTTTTCTCCACTGTCATGGAACGTGCTGATACCTCAGTCGCTCCACATGCTCCTAGTCTCTAGTTGCCCCCCTCCGACATAAACACTTCAATCACAGTACTAGACTTTAGACTTATCCTCCGGTCCAAACGCAACACAGCCCCTGGTCACGACTGTGTCACCTACCACCACCTTCAAGAAATCACCTATTCCTTCCTGACTGTCCTCGCCCATCTCTATAACGTCATCCTCTCTTCTGAGTTCTACCCTGACCTGTGGAAGACCTCCCACATCCTCTTATTCCTCAAACCCAACAAGTCCCCTTCTGCCGCCTCTTCCTATTGTCCCATCTGCCTCACCTCTGTCTTCAGTAAGGTATTCAAATCCATCCTTTCCCACCATATCCATCAGCACCTTACTCAACACCACCTCCTCCCCCTTACCCAGTGTGGCTTACAACCCTCCTTCTCCACTGAAGACCAACTCCTTAACCTCGTTCAACTTCTGTCCCTCCAGCTCAACTCCCATTGTTCCACCATTTTTGTTTCCCTTGACCTTCAAAATGCCTATGACCGTGTATGGCATCCCGGTCTCCTCTTTAAACTCCAAACCTATGCCCTGGCTATCAATTGTGTCCGGCTGGTCGCCTCCTTCCTCCTGCACCGTCCTTCCTATGACACCCTCCACAACAGCAATTTATCTTTTATCCTACTGCTGGCGTCCTCCAGGGCTCTGTCCTCTCCGCTCTCCTTCATCTTTGTATACAGCTGATATGGCCAAGCCTCCCCCACAAATCCACCTTCTCCAGTATGCTGATGACACCGCCTTCCTGGCTCTCTATCCTACCCTTCAACGGTCCCAACGTACCCTCCAAACCCACCTTAACCAGTTCACCATTTGGTGTAACCAGTGGTTCCTCTATCTCAACCCCTCCAAAACCCAGGCAATCATCATAGGCTGCACCACCCGCTCCTTTTGTCTCCATGATTGCTACCTCACCCTTTATGGTTGTCCCATCCAGCTCACCCCCACCCTGAGATACCTTGGCCTCACCCTTGTCCGACACCTTACCTGGGCCCCTCATCTCCAAACCATCCAGCAGAAAGCCCATTCCCACCTCCGCCTTCTGAAACTCCTATCTGGCCGGACATGGGGATTGCATCATCCTACCATCCTCCACACCTACAGATTCCTCATCTGTCCTATCCTCTGTTATGCCAGCTTCGCCTGGATCTCTGTACCTACCCACTTTTACAAGGCCCTCCAACTCCTTGAACGCCATGCGCTCTGCCTTGCCTTCCGTATCCGCCTTCCTTCCCCCACACGGCTCCTGTATGTACTGATCCCCTTCCCCCACCTCTTCCTGTTCCTCCAACATCTCCGTATTCTTTACAGTGTCTGCAGGCTTGATCCCCCCCACCCTCTGGTTTCCTCCTTCCTCTCCACCCCACCCGTTGCCACACCTCTATCGCTATATCCCTCCCTCTCTCCACCACCACACCCTCCATCTCCATCAGGGCAATTTCCAGCGCCTCCCCCTCCCGGATGATGAATTTCGCCGTGACATATACCCTTCCTTCCAACTATAACCTGGCCTTGTTCCACCCCCTCCCCAGGGCCCCCTTTTTCCTCTCCCCTCCTTCTCAAAGAGCGGATTTTCCTCCTTCCCTCCCTATGAGACCTTTCACCCCAAACTTGCATCTTTCCTTCCCACATCCTCCCTACCTGGCCATCTTCAGCGCCCCCCCCCCCGCCCATCTCCCCCTCTCTACCCCTCCCTCCCTTCTTCCGGTGTCCCTCATCTCCTGGCACCTGGCAGATCCTCTGTTTTGATAATCGTCAATGTGCCACATCAGTGTTGTGTTTAGTGCTGTTTCTCCTGTGCATCAAGAGGTGTGATTTTAATTGTGTGCTGCCTTGAGGTTCGCTGTCAGTGTTTGTTATGTGCTACGCCATCCGTCGGTACTTTTATGCTCCGATCACACTGTTCCTTGTGTTCTTTTGTCACAGTGTGTGGTTTTTTGTGTGCGCTACTTTTTTACAGTTTTTATTTCCATTTTACAGTCGCCCCTTTTTTTGTCTATTGCCTTCTATGATGTTCCCCCTTTTTTATATCTATGTTCACCATATTCTCTCCTTTGTATATTTTTAACTGTCTTCTATTATTTGTTCTCTGATTTTCGGCTGAAGAACAGCGCATATGCTGCTGCCAGCCCGCCCCGATGGGGAATTGAAATGCAATAAAGAAAAAGAAAAAAAAATGTCACATGCGTTATGAATTATTGTAAACCTAATATAGACTGGAAGCCTTCGAAGTATGCCCTATTTTTTAGATACAGTTGATCGTTCAGTAAATTTGTGGTGTCACCGCCAGACACCACACTTGCTAGGTGGTAGCCTTTAAATCGGCCGCGGTCCGGTAGTATATGTCGGACCCGCGTGTCGCCACTGTCAGTGATTGCAGACCGAGCACCACCACACGGCAGGTCTTGAGAGTCTTCCTAGCACTCGCCCCAGTTGTACAGCCGACCTTGCTCGCGATGCTACACTGACAAATACGCTCTCATTTGCCGAGACGATAGTTAGCATAGCGTTCAGCTACGTCATTTGCTACGGCCTAGCAAGGCGCCATTACCAGGTATATTGAGCTTATTATAAAACCTGTACTTTCAAGAGCGATGTACACCGATTATGGATTAAAGTTAAGTATTACATCATCTACGTACTTTATTTGCAATTCTCAAGACATTGTCCTGTTCCAGACCTCACGCCAGTCTGCGTGTAATTAAACGCGTGCATTTCGGCCTCCTCCAGCAACACGGTGTTGGCACTTCTGCCAATACTTCAAAATTGCCTCTATCTGTAATTAGGTGTGCATAAATTTGTAGTTCCTCAAAAGTGTCGATTCTATAGCCCTTAACTTCATGATATAGTATCTCTGACCTTACCTTTTCTTAGTTCCTCATTTAATAGACTTTTTTCAAGATTATCTCCCACTTGTGCCTTAACAACATTTTAGTGAGGTGACATTTTGTAGACTCCACTGTTTTTTGGCAAAAGAAGCTAATTTTAACATGGCAACAAGAGAAATGTGTAGGTTTTGCAAAAGATTAGCCACTTATGACGCTTCTATGAAAGCTTCGAATGATTTAAAAGCCAAGCGAAAGTAAATCGCTGCACTTTCAGTGGAATTCTTTTCAGATACTAACCGAAGGAGAGCTGACATATCTTTTTCAATGGTCTCCATGCTGGTGTAGTAGTGGAAGGCTTCACTAAATATTTACACAGTACGTCAGCTTCAGTTAATAATTGCACTTCCCCTCCAGCGCTCAACATTTCCCTTACAGCACCTGTCCGTAGCGCCCACCACTGCTGTTCTCCCCACGCTTGCCCTGCCGACTGCGCATTTACTGGCCCGGTATTCAGCGCAAACATCTGCTTGTAGGTGCAGGCACTGACGTCAGCACCACGCCCCCGACTGGCGCCGGCCGGAGTGGCCGTGCGGTTCTAGGCGCTACAGTCTGGAGCCGAACGACCGTTACGGTCGCAGGTTCGAATCCTGCCTCAGGCATGGATGTGTGTGATGTCCTTAGGTTAGTTAGGTTTACTTAGTTCTAAGTTCTAGGCGACTGATGACCTCAGAAGTTAAGTCGGATACTGCTCAGAGCCATTTGAACCAACCCGACTGGCATGCCCCTCCTGCTGACAACTTCGCGCAGCGCATGGCACTACAATCGCTGTATGTGATGCAGCCATCATCGACGACGATCTGGTTCAGACGACCCGCTACCATGGACCCTCCTCATCGCTAAAGTCAGAGACCCTGTCCTGGGTGCAGGCTCTTTATGATACTACCAGCTGTTACCGGCCCTTGTTCACGATGTTTTACTTTGGCAGGACGGCAGTCGACTAATCGGCTGCGTCGTCAGCAGCAAATTCTCGTCGTCTGTCCAACGAGCAGTGTTAATTCAGCCGGCCCTCTCGCCACCAGTTCTCAAGAACCCTTCTCCCAGTACCTCGCCATCTTCGATGAGATTCAGTCACTCCAAACTCAATATTTTAAAATATTCGTTTCCAACGCTCATACACGTGACGAAGACAACGACCCTCGCCGTTCTACTGGTACAGCCACACCGCACTGCAAGATCTATGGCACAATCTCATAGAATTACGTCGGCGTCACATGCTGCCAACTGCGTCGAGTTGAAGCTGCGAGGCATTGACACTCTCTCTCTCCAGACAGAGCCACGGTGCACCTCACAGACTGACTCAACCATCTCACTGGATATCACACGCAAGATTAGTGAAATCCCACTTGAGCCGTGCACGGCTCGCCTTTATTCTATTTATTGTATGTCATCTTCTATTACGGTACTTCCGCCTTGTTTTCTTGTTCCATTTACTGGCGTCACTAACTTCCTGCCTTACTTGCCTGTGAGCACCAGCAACAGCGCGTATCGATAAGAGCACTGTCGTACGACCGAGCGAGGTGGCGCAGTGGTTAGACACTGGACTCGCATTCGGGAGGACGACGGTTCAATCCCGCGTCCGGCCATCCTGATTTAGGTTTTCCGTGATTTCCCTAAATCACTCCAGGCAAATGCCGGGATGGTTCCTCTGAAAGGGCACGGCCGACTTCCTTCCCCGTCCTTCCCTAATCCGATGAGACCGATGACCACGCTGTCTGGTCTCCTTCCCCAAACCAACAAACCAACCAACTGTCGTACCATCTCTGGAGCGACCGATAGTACTTCCGGGTCGTCGTCTGTCTGACAGTGAGTTCGGGACGGACCAGTAGTGCAGTCGGGACGCAGCAGCAGTGAAGTTCGGGAAGGAGCGCCGGTGAGGCGCCTACAGCCAGTGCTCGCCGACCGCTGGCGACACACATGAACTGTCCGACGGAGGGAGATTGGAGCGGAATGACCGTTGGTTGGTCGCTCGGTCGACGTATATTTGGTCCTTTCACCGTTTCCGGGTCTGGGCAGTCGGTCGGTTGGCGTGGAGCAGCGGGGAAGTCTCCATGGCGCGTGTCTGGCCAGGGCCAGGCGGCGTCCACGCGCAGTCGGAGTGTGAGGGGCTGTTCCCATTGCTTCGAGGACCATGGCTCACCGATCCCAGACACGAAAGATAAGTTATGCCGTCGCTTGGCCCGTTGACTGACCGTCGGTTGGGTTGTCGTCGGATCGTGAATGGTTGGCCCGACTGCCTGTCTCACCTAAGCGAGCTTTAGTGTTTGAATTCCAGGTAGACCCTCGAACATCTGAGCACCCTTGGGTGTACTGCCTTTTTTTAATTTGTTCTTGTTGTTTGTACTTGTATGACTTCTAGCCGATTTTTTTAAAAATAAGGTTATTTTATTCTTTAGGGTATCAGCCTAATTTAAAGAACTGTTTCACGCAACACCTTTGGCATTTTAAGGGTTTTAATGTTGTTGAATTTTAAGTGTTAGGCCTTCAGCCGATTTGAATTTAACTTGTTTGCTCTTGAAGTGTCTGATTCTTTGGGCCTTCATCCTAACTAAGGAACTGTTTTAAGATAAGGCTTTGCCTTTTAAGTTTCTGGTTTGATTGAGATTTGCCTAATTAAAGAACTGTTTTAAGAAAGGCTTTATTTTTTTTAAAAAAAATAATTTGGTTAGCCTTAAATGTTGGGCTCTCAGCCGATTTTTGAATTGAAATTGGTTGCTCTGAAAATCTCAGATTCTTTGGGCCTTCAGTCTAAATAAAGAAATGTTGTAAGGTAAGGCTTGCCTTTCAAATTTTCTGATTATGCTTGCTTTTAAGTTATTGGCCTTCAGCCGTTTTTAAATTAAAGTGGCTTTCTGACGGTAATTAAGTCCCAATAAAGTTGTATGTTCGAGTGTAACTGACAGCTCCTTAATTTGGCCCCTTTCCACTATTTAAAGTACCTGTCCTGTCCTGCTGGTCAAGCAGGGCCTTTCACCGCTGTAAATGAACCCATCGGTGCACCCAACACACGACCATCGGATACCTCTACGCCCCTTGCACTCAGTTCTATTTGTTACAGAACTGCACACTGGACTGTCAGAACTCTAGGTGTGCCTGTTAGACGCCGACCACACTGCGTACCTCTACACAAACTTCATACATCAAAGGTCGCCGTAGATGAAACATTAAGAGCAGGGATCGTCCATCCCCTCCAATAGTGTACTTGTGCGAAAGAAAGAGAGAACTTGGCGTTTGTGCAGTAGTTACAAGCCTTTAAACTCATATTCCAATATTGAGAGTTACACCATTGTAACATGCAAAACTTTACACACTGTCTCAGGACCACAGTGTGTTCTTCCCGCGAACCATACGCGACTGGAACAGGAAAGGGAGGTAATGACAGTGGCACGTTAAGTACCCTCCGCCACACACCGTTGGGTGGCTTGCGGAGTATAAATGTATATGTAGATGTAGACACATTGTCTTTCAGTGTCGTAGAGTGCAAGAAAGCGTACTTACTAGTACCTGTGATGAGGAGGACATTCCAAAAGCCACTGTCATTATTTCATTTAGCATTTTTGAATTTCTGTTCATGTAGTATGCACTAAAAAATGCAGCACGAACTTTGTAGCGCTTTATCAGTGACATTCTGCTCAAACTCCCCCTCTGCTACGCGTATCTCGTTGATAATATCATTTTTGGCACCCCACCAGAAGAGCACGAGCATCACGTTTTCGACACGCTAGCACAGAATGATCATTAACGATGCCAAATGTCACAACCTTTCGTGGGCACCTCGTTGACGCCTATTGTATTTGCTCCACTAAAAAAAGGAAAGAAAAGCACCAAAGCAAACTGTTATCGCCAACAACGGACTTTCACGAATATGCAGTTTCATAGGAATGATCAACTTCTACCTACACCATCTCCATAACATCGCCGCAACGCTTCTACAAAGTTACTGGATGACAAAAATAAAACCAGCAGGTGTTGCATCGAGTGGACTCAATGCAGGTAACAAATATTCGACAGCATCAAAAATGACCTCACCAACAGTACTACTCTATCCCGTATTTTTTCTGACGCTCACCTCTCAGTAAACAGGGATGCAAGTGATTATTTTATCGGGAATTTTCTACTACAGGAACTTTGGGGTGTAACACAACCTAAGCGAATCTTCTCACGGACAAAAAGTAATTCAAATCGAAAATTGTCCACCTTCCACCGTGAACTGCTCGTACTCTACAAAGCCCTACATTACTTTCGAGGACGACATCTATGGCCGACCACTCCAGATCTACACAGATCACCATCCTCCCGTGGATTCCATCAAAACTCGTCAACTCTTACCGCCCCCCCCCCCCCCCGACTCTTCCATCATCTGGACTGTATCACCTATTTTTCTACTAGTGGCAGACACCTTACAGGTGCGGAAAATGTCGTCGCCAGCTACCTGTTCAGAATATCCATGTCCACATCCGACAAAGACTATAAACAACTCCAGTCTACAATTCCAATTTACGGACCTACTCCAAGATCTGAACACTGCATTACACTTTGAACACCACTACTTTTCGGGCTGTGAAATGTGTGCTGCGGAACGTTTTCCAGAACAGACTCCATGCAGTTGCACCTGGCTCTTTCCAGGAAACCATGTTTGACCAGCTGTACAATTTTCCATACCCTAGGACTGAGCCATTGGTCAAACTTGTAACAGAAGTGTACATGTGACTGAATGTAAAAAATAGTCTCTAAGACCCGGGCTCATGCCTGTATAGCCTTCCCAAGGAGTAAAGTCGGCCGCTACTTGCAGCCTCCACTAGGCAGGCTCGAGATTCCCTGTGACCATTTCCAAAATGTCCACATAGAACTTTTGGGACCCCTCTACATGTCAGAAGGGTTCCGAAATATCCCCTCCAACACAGAGTTATGCGGTGGTTGGAAGCCACAAACATCAGAAAGATCATGACATAAACAGTTGCCTAAGAGTTCGTCATTATCTGGATCTTCCATTTTGGTTGCCCAGTTTCTGTAACAAGTGATCAGGGATGTCAATTGGAGTCTACCTTGTTCACAGAACTATGTAGCTTATGGTGTTCTGCAGATAACACACCACAGTATAACACCTGCAGTGTAATGGGCCAGTCAAATACTGGTACCAGACACTCAAGGCTCACATGAAGTGCCATGATGAACTGTGGACTGAGGCATTCCCATAGATGTTGTTGAGGGTACATGTAACCTATGAAGAGGACCTTCACACTTGCCTTGCAGTGCTCCTCTACTAACAAGGGAACCTCCCCATCGCACCTCCCTCAGATTTAGTTATAAGTTGGCACATTGGATAGGCCTTGATAAACTGAACACAGATCAAATGAGAAAACAGGAAGAAGTTCTGTGGAACTGTGAAAAAATAAGCAAAATATACAAACTGAGTAGTCCACGAGTCGCATAGGCAACATCATGGACAAAGTGAGCTCACGAGCGTCGTGGTCCCGTGGTAGCGTGAGCAGCTGCTGAACGAGAGGTCCTTGGTTTAAGTCTTCCCTCGGGTGAAAATTTTATTTTCTTTATATTTGCATAGTTATTATCTGTCCGTTCGTTCATTGACGTCTTTGTTCACTGTAATAAGTTTAGTGTCTGTGTTTTGCGACCGCATCGCAAAACCGTGCGATTAGTAGACGAAAGGACGTGCCTCTCCAATGGGAACCGAAAACATTTGATCGCAAGGTCATAGGTCAACCGATTCCTCCACAGGAAATCACATCTGATATATTCTATACGACACTGGTGACGGCATGTGCGTCACATGACAGGAATATGTTGTCGACCCACCTAACTTGTACACTTGGCGAAGGGGTAAAAAAATTCTTCTACCTTGCCCGATTTAGGTTTTCTTGTGGATGTGATAATCACTCCCAAAAAAGTGATGAAAACATAAGAGTTTGTCACATAAACTGAAAATAAAAAATTAAACATCTCACTCGATGGAAGATTTGAACCAAGGACCTTTCGCTCCGCGGCTGCTCACGTTACCACGAGACCACGGCGCTCCTGCATTCCCAGTCTCCTTGACGTTGCATATCTTCCGTGAACTACTCAGTTTGTATATTTTGCTTATTATTTCACTTTTCCACACAACTTCTTCCTGTTTTCTCAATTGATCTGTTTTCAGTTTTTCAAGGCCTATCCACTGTGCCAACTTATAACTAAATCTGAGGGGGGTGCGATTGGAAGGTTCCCTTGTAAGAACCTTTATCCTTCCCCGCCGAATTTCTCACCTAAAGTTCCCCCTCTAAAACGTCTCTGACTTCCCGACATTAGTCACATGCAAGCACCAGCATACGGCCCATCTGCAGATTCCCCCTCATTTTCCACATTTCACGCCTCATGTGTGGTTGTTGTTGGGGGGACAGGTCTCCTGATACAACCTTTCTGCCTGCCACCCATTGCCATTTGCATGTCTGCAAGCTCTCTATTGCAGTAAGGAACCGTTGTGTACAACTCTGTTTCACATCCACCACAAGGTGAGTCAGCAATAGAACTGAATAGGACATAATGTTACCAATTTCTATGGCAAGAGAGGGCGCTAGGGCATGGTGATGAGAAACAGTACCACCCTCTAGGAGGAAACCATGCATACTGTAACTAATGCTGCATGGTACAGTGCATATTAGACTGAACTATCTGTAACAAAATATAGCTGAATAAATGGTCTCTAGCATGGAAACCATGCGTATACAGACGTAAGTTCATTAGACCTTCTTTGTTCCATATCCTCTCACCGCTCAATCCCTAGAGTTTGTAAACAATGAAAAAAATCACACTGTATATCCTACCTGACGGAAGACGAGCGTCATGTGTTGACAGTGAAATTCTATTTCTAACCTCATAAGAATTGCTGTTGTCTATGAATGGAGGACCATCTCAACCAGTTTCCAAGAAAACAGTGTGAGGGAACTTGATGCGATAGACATTCGAAGCGGGCTGTGTTTGTAAAGGTCGTTGTTCACACCAGAACATATTGATGCAGGTCTTCAGTGAGCCAAAAATACAGAAACAGGTAAATAGCTGACATATGACGTGATGTGTGGTCCGAAAAACACAAATCGATCTTTTCAAATTATGCAAGGTGTCGACTGCATTGACAGCCTAGTGACGGTTTAATCCTTTAGAGTGTGGTGAGTCTAGCTTAAGTTGCAGATGGTTCTGTGTTGTTTCCGCTATGTTTTTCTTACCATGACTTAAGCTGACTAGCTGATGTTACTGGGAACATGAATGAGAATGTAATTTCAGCATTTTCAGTGACCAAGTATTGCTCCCTCTTCTTCATCTTCATCATGTGTATACTGTGGACACTCCCTTCTTTCAAGGTGAGAACAGCCATGTTCTCAATTTTGCATGGCTATTTTCCTTGTTTAACAAATACATTCTCCTTGTGTTCGCAAGATGTAACCCCTTTCAAGGTGAGAACAGCCATGTTCTCAGTTTTGCATGGCTATTTTCCTTGTTTAACAAATACATTCTCCTTGTATTGGCAAGATGAAACCCAGTTTCTGGTTGTGATAGAGTAACTGTACACTCGTGGGTATGGGTACATCTGCCACATATCACGGTTTTTTCTGAAATCCTCTAACGTTGCTTCTACAGAGATGTCATTTCGCTATAGTGGACGCACTTAGTCATGGGCTCGTACAGAAGTGGAACGCTATAATGGGATTTCGTATAACTATTCCTGTGGTTTTTCACATCACAGATCACTGTGCCCTTAGCACTTTGCACAGTATTTTAGTTATCATAGCATTCTGCAGTGGTGGGCAGATGTCACTTTAGTTACTTCCAATGCAGCTACGCTAATGCACTATATGCTGGCCTGTAACAGCGCATCGTAAGTAACCTTTTTAGTGATAATTTTCAAAAACTTATGAGAGCCAATACCAATTAGACTGTGTGCTGTGGCCCCCACCCACAGACAGTTTTTCTAAAGCAATAACTAATTGAGAAGAGCCTATACTGATATGACTGTTCACTCTGAGCCCCACCACCAGACTACCGCTGCCTGCCGACATAAGACAGTTTCTGTGTCGCTCGTTCCAGCCAATCACAACTTAGAGTGTTACTATATACACTCCTGGAAATTGAAATAAGAACACCGTGAATTCATTGTCCCAGGAAGGGGAAACTTTATTGACACATTCCTGGGGTCAGATACATCACATGATCACACTGACAGAACCACAGGCACATAGACACAGGCAACAGAGCATGCACAATGTTGGCACTAGTACAGTGTATATCCACCTTTCGCAGCAATGCAGGCTGCTATTCTCCCATGGAGACGATCGTAGAGATGCTGGATGTAGTCCTGTGGAACGGCTTGCCATGCCATTTCCACCTGGCGCCTCAGTTGGACCAGCGTTCGTGCTGGACGTGCAGACCGCGTGAGACGACGCTTCATCCAGTCCCAAACATGCTCAATGGGGGACAGATCCGGAGATCTTGCTGGCCAGGGTAGTTGACTTACACCTTCTAGAGCACGTTGGGTGGCACGGGATACATGCGGACGTGCATTGTCCTGTTGGAACAGCAAGTTCCCTTGCCGGTCTAGGAATGGTAGAACGATGGGTTCGATGACGGTTTGGATGTACCGTGCACTATTCAGTGTCCCCTCGACGATCACCAGTGGTGTACGGCCAGTGTAGGAGATCGCTCCCCACACCATGATGCCGGGTGTTGGCCCTGTGTGCCTCGGTCGTATGCGGTCCTGATTGTGGCGCTCACCTGCACGGCGCCAAACACGCATACGACCATCATTGGCACCAAGGCAGAAGCGACTCTCATCGCTGAAGACGACACGTCTCCATTCGTCCCTCCATTCACGCCTGTCGCGACACCACTGGAGGCGGGCTGCACGATGTTGGGGCGTGAGCGGAAGACGGCCTAACGGTGTGCGGGACCGTAGCCCAGCTTCATGGAGACGGTTGCGAATGGTGCTCGCCGATACCCCAGGAGCAACAGTGTCCCTAATTTGCTGGGAAGTGGCGTTGCGGTCCCCTACGGCACTGCGTAGGATCCTACGGTCTTGGCGTGCATCCGTGCGTCGCTGCGGTCCGGTCCCAGGTCGACGGGCACGTGCACCGTCCGCCGACCACTGGCGACAACATCGATGTACTGTGGAGACCTCACGCCCCACGTCCACCCGGCCTCCCGCATGCCCACTATACGCCCTCGCTCAAAGTCCGTCAACTGCACATACGGTTCACGTCCACGCTGTCGCGGCATGCTACCAGTGTTAAAGACGGCGATGGAGCTCCGTATGCCACGGCAAACTGGCTGACACTGACGGCGGCGGTGCACAAATGCTGCGCAGCTAGCGCCATTCGACGGCCAACACCGCGGTTCCTGGTGTGTCCGCTGTGCCGTGCGTGTGATCATTGCTTGTACAGCCCTCTCGCAGTGTCCGGAGCAAGTATGGTGGGTCTGACACACCGGTGTCAATGTGTTCTTTTTTCCATTTCCAGGAGTGTATGACGGAGCCTTGCGCACGCGATGGCAAACTTTTGACCTTATGGCGACGCAACGCAAGACCACGTCAGGAAGCTGCGGAACTGTAACTTCCACGTCATTCCGACGCCATATTGTCCCTCTGTCTAGACAGTAGACTTTACGCGGTAATGCACAATCTTGTGAAGTCTTAGATACTTGTTTTGTAACATAAATGTTATAAATAGCCGTTAATGTTCCCACAGAAGATAGGTGGGACTATAGGGAACAGCAGGTGAGACGAAACCATGAGTATGTCCGCAATTTTCTAGCGCGACAGGACCTAATGTACACTCATGTTCAGAAAGAAACGGAACTACTCGAACAACTAGAGATAGGACATGTACATTAGTACGTTCTGCAGAAATGATTATCATCTCAGTCACCTCGGTTCAGCATGTGCCCTGCTGTCTTGTAGGCAAAGGGTCTGCAATGGTTCCTGATAACTTGTTCCATGCATGATGGTGTCATCTTATATAAGGTGCAAATGGCGTCCTGTAGCATGGCCATCCATGTGGCATTCATCTGGTTCCAAAGATCATCTGTGATGTGTAGCACTGGGTCACAGTGCTGCACCATATGACACACACCATGTGAACAGCGCGTAGCGTTGTGCAGTTGGAGGAGAGCATCCAGCAGTGGTGGATGTGGGAAGAGAGGTGGCAGAGTTCTGAGAGCGGACGATCTGGACGTGTGTCTGTCAGAAAAAGGAAATTTGTTAGACTGTATGTCATGAACTATATATATATATATATATATATATATATATATATATATATATATATATATATATGTGTGTGTGTGTGTGTGTGTGTGTGTGTGTGTGTGTGTGTTCTCTATCAAAATTTTTCATTTGCTAACTATGCCTATCAGTAGTTAGTGTCTTCATTAGTTAGAATCTTTTATTTAACTGGCAGTATTGGCGCTCGCTGTATTGCAGTAGTTCGAGTAACGAAGATTTTTGTGGGGCAAGTGATTCATGAAAGGTATAGGTTATTGTTAGTCAGGGCCATTCTTTTGTAGGGATTGTTGAAAGTCAGATTGCGTTGCGCTAAAAATATTGTGTGTCAGTTTACTGATGATCAGAATAAGTATAGAGAGAAATGTCTGAGTACGTTCAGTTTTTCTCAGCTGTTTGAAAATCAAATAACGTAAGAGGCTTACCAGCATAGTGATTCATAAATTTTTCTAAGGGGATGTATCATAACATTGCTTTGGACACGCACCATTCGTGATTTGTGGCTGTACCCAATAGCACCCACACTATAAGGCCTTGAGTTGGCGCTGTATGTCTTGTGCAAACACAGTCACTGTGATACCGCCTCCCCTGCCTGGTGCGAACCAAAATGTTACCATCATTTTCAAACAAAAAATGTATGGATTCGTCGGAAAACACTATCTGATGCCATTCCTGTCCCAGTGACATTGCCGTCTCGTATGTTTCTGAACATTAGTCAAAGGTGGGTGGAGAAGTCGACGGCGCGCACGTAATCAGTGCAGTAATAAACGGCGACGGACTGTCACCCCTGTTAGTGTACGATGTGTTCCATTGTTCCACTGCTGCTCAAGAGCCGACGATCTGTCCTCCAATGGCATTCAGATGTGTCGATCCTCTCTGAGGGTCGTCTGGGTGATGCAGCCTCACCCATCTACTCGTGTTCTGTCGCCTTCCGTGAACCATTCTGTACACACCCGTTGCACTGCCGAAACTCTTCGTCTCACACGAGCAGTAGTTTCCCAGATGGATGCATCACATTGTCTCATTCCACTTATGCGCCCTGTTTCAAACTCACTGATTTCACGGTGCAGTTCGAGCGTAAGTCTGCGACACAGCCAGCACGCCTGTTCGCAGTATCTTCGGTTTATAGCGACAACAAGAGCGGCAGGCACATTTTACGGGCATGTGCTGAGAGCGGCAGGCACATTTTACCGGCATGTGCTGCTGCGCTGCGACATCGACGTCGACCTTAACCCCGCCGGCTGACATGGCTAAAATACTAATCCTTCCTGCAGAGCATACTAATGTACATGTACTGAGAATACGAATGTCCTATATGTAGTAGTTCTAGGTATTTTGTATTTCTGACTATTAATGAGCTATCAGTTGCAGAGCATTGGCACCATTGGTCTGGGACCTGAGTAATTACGTGTCCAGTGCGCCGAAACTTAATACTGCACGCGTGGCGTGTTTGGGCAGCGAGCTGCGTCAAACACTGATGGGCTCCTTTCCACGAACGCGCACCGGCGTCAGCTGTGTGGCGCCGGCTTTTTGGGCAGCCTGCACACACAGAGCTCCCTGTTGCAGGCGACACGGGCCGCTCTAGTGTAATCAGAAGCGCTGCCTTTGCGAACGCATCCATGTCTCGTCCGTGTGACAGCGCGCAAAGCTGCCACCTGTCAGAAGGACTTCTACCGCGGGGGAAACGCGGCCGTGATTTACGCTCCAGCGCTCGTCACACGCAGGTACTCTGCATGCTTGCCGAGTGCAGTTCACTGTTCCCTGTCCTAACTTTTGGTGTTGATTTGGGGTTTTGAGGCGGTAAACTGCCCGGCTATCAGTGGCTACCTAGAAATTACAAGAGACAGCCGTGGTTGATAATTTAAGTTTCCTGGTCACTGTGAAATTTGCTTTTTTAGTTGTCTCATTTCGCATCACTATTCACCAGACAATATAGGACAATGATCCTTACCCGGCTCAAGGCTGGAAGGAATGCATAAAACGGCTGTATAAAAGAAATAATTTGGAGACATTACCATGGAAGGCAGAAGGAGATTCAATTGTGATATATACATGATATGGAGAGATAAACTGAACAGAGCACAGAAAAGCCTAATTTTAGAAATGATAACTGAGGTAAAAGCCATTTACCTACAATTTTTAAGTGCTGTGGGATGTAGATGTAGATGTAGATGAAGATGAAGATGAAGAGCACTAACACTTGGTTCAAGAATCATAAAAGAAAGTTGTATACATGGAAGAAGCCTGGAGATACTGACAGGTTTCTGATATATTATATTATGGCAAGACAGAGATTTAGGAACCAGGTTTTAAATTGTAAGACATTTCCACGGGCAGATGTGGACTCTGACCACAATCTATTGGTTATGAACTGTAGATTAAAACTGAAGAAACTACAAAAAGGTGGGAATTTAAGGAGATGGGACCTGGATAAACTGACTAAACCAGAGGTTGTACAAAGTTTCAGGGAAAGCATAAGGGAACAATTGACAAGAATGGGGGAAAGAAATACAGTAGAAGAAGAATGGGTAGCTTTGAGGGATGAAGTAGTGAAGGCAGCAGAAGATCAAATAGGTAAAAAGACGAGGGCTAGTAGAAATCGTTAGGTAACAGAAGAAATATTGAATTTAACTTATGAAAGGAGAAATTATAAAAATGCAATAAATGAAGCGGGCAAAAAGGAATACAAACGTCTCAAAAATGAGATCGACAGGAAGTGCAAAATGGCTAAGCAGAGATGGCTAGAGGACAAATTTAAGGATGTAGAGGCTTATCTCACTAGGGGTAAGATAGATACTGCCTACAGGAAAATTAAAGAGACCTTTGCACAAAAGAGAACCACTTGTATGAATATCAAGGGCTCAGATGGAAACCCAGTTCTAAGCAAAGAAGGGAAAGCAGAAAGGTGGAAGGAGTATACAGAGGGACTATACAAGGGCGATGTTCTTGAGGACAGTATTATGGAAATGGGATGTAGATGAAGATGAAATGGGAGATATGATACTGCGTGAATAATTTGATAGAGCACTGAAAGACCTGAGTCGAAACAAGGCCCCGGGAGCAGACAACATTCCATTGGAACTACTGACAGCGTTGGGAGAGTCAGTCCTGACAAAACTCTACCATCTTGTGAGCAATATGTATGACACAAGCGAAATACCCTCAGATTTCAAGAAGAATATAATAATTCCAATCCCAAAGAAAGCAGGTGTTGACAGATGTGAAAATTAACGAACTATCAGTTCAATAAGTCACAGCTGCTAAATACTAACACGAATCCTTTACAGACGAATGAAAAAACTGGTAGAAGCCGACCGCGGGGAAGATCAGTTTGGATTCCGTAGAAATGTTGGAACACGTGAGTCAATACTGACCCTACGACTTATCTTAGAAGAAAGATTAAGGAAAGGCAAACCTACGTTTCTAGTATTTTTAGACTTAGAGAAAGCTTTTGACAATGTTGACTGGAATACTCTCTTTCAAATTCTGAAGGTAGCAGGAGTAAAATACAGGGAGAGAAAAGCTATATATAAATTGTACAGAAACCAGATGGCATTTATAAGAGTCGAGGGACATCAAAGGGAAGCAGTGTTTGGGAAGGGAGTGAGACAGGGTGGTACCCTCTCCCCGATGTTATTCAATCTGTATATTGAGCAAGCAGTGAAGGAAACAAAACAAAAATTCGGTGTAGGTATTAAAATCCATGGAGAAGAAATAAAACCGTTGAGGTTCGCCGATGACATTGTAATTCTGTCAGAGACAGCAAAGGACTCGGAAGAGCAGTTGAACGGAATGGACAGTATCTTGAAAGGAGGATATAAGATGAACATCAACAAAAGCAAAACGAGGATAGTGGAATGTAGTCGAATTAAGTCAGGTGATGCTGAGGAAGTTAGATTAGGAAATGATACACTAATAGTAGTAAAGGAGTTTTGCTATTTGGGGAGCAAAATAACTGATGATGGTCGAAGTAGAGAGGATATAAAATGTAGACTGGCAATGGCAAGGAAAAAATTTCTGATGAAGAGAAATTTGTTAACATCGAGTATAGATTTAAGTGTCAGGTAGTCGTTTCTGGAAGTATTTGTATGGAGTGTAGCCATGTATGGAAGTCAAACATGGACGATAAATAGTGTGGACAAGAAGGGAATAGAAGCTTTCGAAATGTTGTGCTACAGAAGAATGTTGAAGATTAGATGGGTAGATCACATAACTAATGGGGAAGTATTGAATAGGATTGGGGAGAAGAGAAGTTTGTGGCACAACTTGACTAGAAGAAGGGATCGGTTGGTAGGATACGTTCTGAGGCATCATGGGATCACCAATTTAGTATTGAAGGGCAGCGTGGAGGGTAAACATCGAAGAGGGAGACGAAGCACACTAAGCAGAATCAGAAGGATGTAGGCTGCAGTAGGTACTGGGAGATGAAGAAACTTGCACAGGATAGAGTAGCATGGAGAGCTGCATCAAACCAGTCTCAGGACTGAAGACTACAACATCATGGGAGAACCAGTCATGATAGAACTCATCAGGTTACCTTCCATTCGGAAAGTTTGTGCCTTCAGCGAGTGTTATGTAACATAAATTATAGAGTGCAGCAATCAGTCGTCATTTTTAGATTTTATTACGCAAATCCATATTTCGGCTAGTAGCTAGCCATTCTCAATGCTAAAAATACAAAAAGTACGTAGTCAGATGATACAATAAAAAGTTACAACTAATGGCACAACTTATATGGCTTTCATATTACATGCCCCGTTTGCGTTTGCCGCTCTGATTTTTATGTCCTCCATACTTCGTCCGTTATGTAGGATTTTGCTTACAAGGTAACATAATTCCTTTCCTTCGCCCACTAGACGGTGCCGAATTTTAATGTTAAACTTTACGCTCATCTCATTTCTGCCAGTCCTTATCACTTTCGTCTTTCTTTGTTTTACTCGCACTACACAGTGTTTTTGCTTTATCGTGGTCAAGCTGTTATACGTTATTTTCAGTGACGACAAGAGAGTCACCAGGGAATTTTATCACTACTTTCCTTTCGTCATGAAATTTTAATTTCTCTTCTGAACCTTTATTTCCGATACGATGTATAGAGTGAACAGTAGGGGTGAAAGACTACTTGTACCTTTTCTAATTAGAGGACTTCGTTCTTCGGCTCTCAGTGTCATTTTTCCCTCTTTGTTCTCGCACTTACTGTATATTGGTCATTTATCCCTACAGGTTACTTCTATTTACCTGAGAATTTTTTGCACATTTTGTCTTGATTTTTGTTAATTCTTTTTTCCATTACCAAGTGCAGCGTCAAAACTACTTCTCTGGTGTGTTTGCCTCTCCTAAAGCCATACTGATCGTCATCTAACAAATCTTCAGTTTTCATTTCAATTCTTCTCGTAAAAAGCTTGGATACATGAGTTGTGAGATACTTGTTGCACTATATTTGCCCTTGCTGTGTTCGATAATTTTAGAATCATATTTTTCTGAAAGTATAATAGCGTATACCAGACTCATAGATCCTACACAGTAACTTGAACAGAGATTTGGATGCCACTACCCCAGTGTGTCTAGAAATTCCGTAGGATCGTTGTCTATTCCTTCCGGCGTATTCGGTCGCTGATCTTGCGAAGCTCTGTCAATCTCTAGTATTGGATCCGTAGTGTCTTAAATCTCCATTCCGATCTTTTCATTTATTATGTCATCTGACAGTTCCTACAGATTGTAGTGGCTTTCTGTGTACTGTTTCCAGTTATCCGCTCTTCCTTTTCTGTTTACCAGGGAATACTCCTCGCGGTCGTAATGTTGCCACCTTCGATTTTAGTTTCACGGATGGTGAAGCAATCATTCCAGTTATGTTTAAGTTTCTTTGAATTTTTCCGAAGGAACCAATGCCTCAGACAAACATTTCTGGTTCAGTTTCTTCACGTTCTACGTGCAGCCATTTTGTATAGTCTTCCCTGCACTTCGCCTCGTGATGACTGGGTGTTGTGTGCTGTCCTTAAGTTAGTTAGGTTTAAGTAGTTCTAGGTTCTAGGGGACTGATGACCATGGATGTTAAGTCCCATAGTGCTCAGAGCCATTTTTTCGCCCTCCACTTCTCATTTATTTCATTCATAACCGATTCCTATTTCTGTAAGCCTTCTGCTGCTGAACATTTTTGTACTTCCTTCTGTCGTCGATCAACTGACATTACTCCTGTTACCCAAGGTTTATGGCCTTTACCTCCCTTGTCTGTCCAACTGCTGTGATTGCACTTTTTAGAGAGGTCCATTCGCCTTCGGCTGAATTGCCTACTGTATCATTCATTATTGCGCTACCGATATCGGTACAGAACTTGACATGCTCCTTATTATCCCTCAGAACTTCAGTATCCAAATTCCGTCCACATTGACTCTGCTGGACGGTTCTCTTAACATTCTGTCTGCTCATCATCAGAATTACATTGTCATCAAAGTCTTTCTCTGGTTTTGGGCACGCCTTACAATCAAATATCTAATTTCGGAATCTGTGTCGGAGTATGATATAATCCAGCTGAATTCCTGGCTTGTCTGCGGGCGTTATCCTCGTCCTTTTATTTGTGAACAAGGTATTCGATATTACTGGCTAAAACCTGTTGCAAAACTCAAATATTCATTCTCCTTTCTCACTTTAACTATCAGGCCAATATTCTCCAGCAACTCCGTCCGCTATTCCATCTCCTTTTGCAGTTTTCCACCTACAATGACTATTAGATTTCCGTCACGCTTTACATACAGGATTACACGTTCAGTAGCCTCATTTACATTTTCTATGTCTTGTTTCCTGCTTGTAATGTAGGCAAGTATAACTTAACTAGTCTGCAGTCGATTCTGATGAAAACAATCCTATCACTGAACTGTTCACACTGACTCATTCTCTGACCAGCATTCCTACACGTGATGAAACCCACTCCAGTTACTCGAATGACTGCTTCTAGTCTGAGGCTTTGCATTTGTGCGTTCAGATCCTACAGTTTCCCTACCACGTTCATACTTCCTAAATCCATAGTCTGACTCGTGCAATGTTGGTTATTCAGTCTCTATCTCATTGTCACCCCCCTCTTGGCAGGCCCCTCCCAGAGATCCAAATGTCGGACTAATCCGAGATCTTACGACAATGGAGAGAATGCCATGACACAGTTTCAGTTACGAGCAACATGTCCTGTGGAGACACATTGTGCATCATTAATACAGTGGTTTCCATAGCCTTCTGTGTACTCACTACATTGATCAGTACTGAAGCTTCCAACCAGTTTCCCATCCCAAGGGCAAGATGGTGTCACAAACATCTGTCTACTCCTCCAGTGTCTTTGACTAAGCCATTGGCAAAACGAGGGTGACTGCTTATAACGGAAGTCTTTGGCCGCCATTGCTGACAACTGTTATTGAAAATTTAAGCAAATTTGTAGAAGGAGACTAATGTTTTTCAATGAATGAGCTCCTGTGTATGTAGAGCGTAGTAATTTTGCAGAGATGTTGGGAGTTGTACAGGACTCAATAGCGTGGAGAGCTGCATCAGTCTAGTGTCAATATTAAATATGTAATATGACTTGTACAGGACCCAATAGTGTGGAGAGCTGCATCAATCCAGTATCCATGCTAAATATGTAATATACATTATATTATTATTATACAGTCCGTACCATGTGAAATGTTTCTCATTGGTAATCTTCTAGTTGTTATTGTGAGTGTAGTATTATCAAAGAGGAATTTTAGGGTTTCTTCGATGAAGCTGTCCTTTGGGAAGAGAATAGAATAGGGAATGGTATCATTGGTATCCTTTTCAAAAGAACAATTCTTGCGTTTGCCTTAAACGGGCTATGGAAGCTTTTATAAACTCCTTTCTGGTGGTCGAACGAGGATGTTACTCATAGATAATTAAAGAGGATTTAGAATCATATACTGAAATTAAATGTCGTGTGGCTAGGGCCTCCCGTCGGGTAGACCGTTCTTTCGATTTGACGCCACTTCGGCGACTTGCGCGTCGAAGGAGATGAAATTGTGATGATTAGGGCAACACAACACCCAGTCCCTGAGCGGAGAAAATCCCCGACCCAGCCGGGAATCGAACCCGGGCCCTTAGGATTGACATTCTGCCGCGCTGATCACTCAGTTTATTTTATTTTATTTTATTTTATTTATTTATTTATTTTTTTGTCTCCATGTATTCTATATTTTCGTTGAATTTGTTCGGGGTGGATGTCCGATGACACCCGTTTACGTTCTTCGTTGATCCATTCACTCAGTTTTTTATTACAGAGGGTAGCTAACCCTCTCGCTGAACATGCTGAGCTACCGTGCCGGCAGCTACCGGGGGCGGACAGAAGCATATACTGAACGCCAGAATATTATGACCACCTACCTAATAGCCGGTATGTCCACCTTTGGCACGGATGACTACGGTGACGCGGCGACGCATGGTGGCATGGAGGCAAAGAGGCCTTGATATGTGGCTGGAGGAATTTGGCACCACATCTCCGCACAAAGGCATCTAATCCTCGCAAACTCCGAGCAGCGGGGCAATGAGCTCTGACGCCACGTTCAGTCACATCCCAGATGAGTTTGATAGGGCACAGATCTGGTGAGTTTGTGGAACCAGTACATCAATAGTAAGTCGCCATTGTGTTCCTCGAATCACTCCATCACACTCTGGCCTTGTGACATGGCGCATTATCTTGTTGAAAAATACCACTGCCGTCGGGTAACGTGATCGTCATGAAGAGGTTTATGTGGTCTGCAACCAATGTATTGTACTCCTTGGCCATCATTAAGCCTTACAAGACCTTCACTGGACCCAATGGATGTCCATGGGAATGTTCCCCAGAGCATAATGGAACCGCCGCCTGCTTGTCTTCGTCCCGCAGTACAGGTGTGAAGGAGGTGTTACTCTGGAAGACGTCGGATTAGCGCCCTCCAATCGGCGTGATTTATCGGGATTCATCAGTCCATGCCAAGCGTTGCACTGCGCCAAAGTCCGGTACCGATGGTCACATGCCCAGTTCAGTAGTAGCTGCCGATGCTGTGGTGTTAACATTCGCACATGCATGGGTCGTCAGCAGCGGAGGCCCATCATTAGCAGTAGTCAGTGCACTGTGTGTTCAGACACGCTTGGGTTGTGCCCAGCATTAAAGTCTAATGTTAGTTCCGCCACAGTTTGCTGCCAGTTCTGTTTTACCAATCTGCCCAGCCTACGACGTCCGCCATCTGTAATGAGAGATGGCCGCCCATCTCCACGAAGTCTTGACGTCCTTTCACGTTGGTTTCGCCACGTGTTGAAGACACTCATCACAACTCTCCTCGAACACACAAGAAGTGGTACAGTTTCCCAAATGCTCCTGCCCTTCGTCAAACTCAAGTAAATCGCGCGCCTTTTCCGTTCTACACACAGACAGCACGCCCATTGATACTACACTCATGTTCAGAAAAAAACAAAACACCTTGAAAGATTAGAGCTAGGACGTTAATATTCACAGGACATGTACATCGCTATGTTCTGCAGAAATTATTGGCATTTGAACCATGTTGACACGCGGTTTCCGTGTCAATATCGATATTGCGGCGTAACGCCACATACCGGTGAAATGCGCCTACGGCTTTCATTGTCGCTATAAGCGAGAGGCAGTTGATCTGTGTGACTTGAGCAGACGTCCAGGATGCCTCACAGACGAATATACGAACTCTACCGTAAAATCAGTGAGTGTGAAAGAAGGCGCATTACTGGCATAAGAAAATTTGATACATCCATCCGGGAAATTGCTGATGTGTAACGGAATATTTTGGCAGTGCAACGGGTGTGTGCACAATGGCTCACGGAAGGCCATAGGACGTGACGAGATGAGTCAGGTGGCACAACCCAGACCACCCCCCTCTCCCCGAGAAGATCGGCAACTTATCCGAATGGCACTGCAGGATAGATACAGTCCTCCTCGGCTCTGGCGCAACAGTGGAATAGATTAATACACCGTACACCATCAGGGGTGATAGTCCGTCGCCGTTTATTACGTTCATATCGTCTACTTCTCCTACCTTTGACGAATGTGCAGAAACATGCTAGACGGCAGTGGGGTATGAAACGATGTTACTGGGGACAGGAATGGCATCAGATAATGTTTTCGGACGAATTCAGGTTCTGTTTGTTAGAAAACAATGGCATTACAGAGACTGCGTTCGAACAAGACGTACAGGGACAACTCAAGTCCTGATGTGTGGGGCTTTACTACAGTTCACAGCTGGTGCGTGTCCAAAGGCCTGAGACCTGAATGACGCCCTGTGACCCTTTCTGCACGACACTCCAGACACCATATTTCAGCAACACAATGCACGAACACATGTTTCCGCATAAACACGTCCCTTGTTGGTGTCACATGATGTCAGCCTTTTGCCCTGGCCCACCAGATCACTAGCTTCTCGCAATTCGAAAGTTTGTGGGATGTGTTGAAATAACGGGTGCAGCGCTGTGACCCAATGCCAATCACCATAGATGATCTTTGGAACTAGGTGAATGCTGCATGGATAGCTGTGCCACAGGACGCCATTCGTGCCTTATACGCGTAGACGCCATCACCCATGGAACAAATTATCAGTGCCCATGGCGGACCCTGTATGACGCCAGGTCAGTGGTAATATAGTTACGGCTGATCACTGAATTTCACTGCTGCAAATGTAGATACCACCTGCAGGAAAATTAAAGACGCCTTTGGAGACACGATACTTCAAGAAGGATTTAACAGAGGACTGAAAGACGTAAGTCGAATCAAGGCCCCGGGAGTAGACGATATCCCGTCAGAACTACTGATAGCCTTGTGAGAGCCAGCCGTGACAAAATTCTTCCATCTGGAGCGCAAAATGTAAGAGACAGGCGAAATGCCCTGAGCCTTCTAAAAGAATGTAGTAATCCGAATTCCTTAGAAACCAGTTGGTGACAGGTTTGAAAACTAAACACTTAAAGTAAGTCATGGTTGTAAAATAATAACACTAATTCTTTAGAGAAGATCGGAAAAGCTGGTAGAAGCCGACCTCGGGGAAGATCAGTTTGGATTCCAGAGAAATGTAGGAACACGAGACGCAGTGCCGACCGTACTACTTACCTTAGAAGATAGGTTAAGATAATGCAAACCTATGTTTACAGCATTATAAGAAGACTTTTGATAATATTGACTGGAAATCTCCTCTTGAAATTCTGAAGGTAGCAGGGCTAAAACACGGGGAACGAAAGGCCACTTACAACTTGTGCAGAAACCAGAGGATAGTTAAAAGAGTCCAGGGCCTGAAAGAGAAGCAGTGCTTGAGAAGGGAGTGAGACAAGGCTGTAGTCCGTCCGCAATTTTATTCAAATTGCATACTGAGTAAACTGTAAAAGAAACCTGAGAAAATTTTGGAGTAGCAATTAAAGTACAGAAATAAGAAATAAAGACTTTGACGCTTGACGATGACATTGTAATTCTGTCAGAGACAGCAAAGACCTGGAAAAGCAGTTGAGCGGAATGCACAGCTTCATGAAAGGATGATTTAAGATGAACGTCAACAAAAGCAAAACAAGGAAAATGGAATGTACCTGAATTAAATCAGGTGATGCTGAGGGTATTAGATTAGGAAACAAGACCCTTAAGGTAGTAAATGAGATTTGTTATTTTTGCAGCAAAATAAGTGATGATGTCCGGAGTAGAGTGTATGAGATGTAGTCTGGCAACGGGAAGCAAAGCATTTTTGATGAAAAGAAATCTGGTAGTATCAAATACGGATTTAAGTGTTAGGAAGCCTTTTCAGATAGTATTTGTATGGAGTTTAGCGATGTATGGGAGTGAAATATCAATGGTGAACAGCTTACATAAGAAGATAATAGTATCTTTTGAAATGTGGTGTTACAGAGGAATACTGAAGATGATTAGATGGGTAGATCACGTTACTAATGCGTAGGTGCAAAACAGAACTGGGGAGAATTTGTGGCGCAAGCTGACTAGGAGAAGGGATAGATTGGTAGGAGGCATTCTGAGATATCAAGAGGTCACCAGGTCGGTACTGAAGGGAAATGTTGGGCGGGAAGAAGGGGGTTAAAAATTGTAGATGGAGACCTAGAGATGAATACAGAAAGCAGGTTCAGCACGCTGTACGTTGCATTAGTTATCTGGAGATGAAGACGCTCGCACAGTATAGAGTAGCATGGAGAGCTGCATCAAACCACTGTTTGGAATGAAGACTACAACAACAAGAAATGAACAGGAAGGTTTCTTTTTCTTCAAAAAAGTATTATAGTGGCAACTAAATTCGTGTCTTGTGTTGTGATATTATTTACGTCTGTTGATGAAGAAATGATTTAGAGTGCTGAGGTAGCATAACCAATAAAGCAGATTTTCTTCTACTCTTACACTGAGCCTTTTTTTATTTTCCTAAACCAAAAGATTTAGGTAACTATGAAAATGATACTCAGAATTTAGAGTGGACATTATATTGCTTTCCCACAGACTTTTAGAACGGCTAGTAAAAGATAAAATGATTTCAGTACTCAATAATTCAGTGGAATTTTACCACACATTATCGAGCTAAAATCATAAATAACAACACATATGTTTACAAGCTGTCACGTTTGTTTAGTACATTGTCTGCAACTCCTTACCACCCAAAAATAAAGCAAAGTTTATGGGATGTTCGTGTGGACATCACTAGTGGCAGTATGCGTAACACCAGCAACTCATATAGGTGGTCATACGAAAACCCAAATGAGTCTGTGGAGGCGTGTTTCCAAGAACCCCTCTCTGTAAATGTGTTATGGGGCATGACAGAAAGTAAACTGATTGCGTCCGTTGCCTACAGTTTCTTGAAAACGAGCTTTCTTTGGTTTCAAAGAAGTGCAATACGAAGGGACGCCAGTGCATTCTACTCGTCTGGTGCCATGTCATCCAGATAGATCGGCAGAAACGGTCACATTTCTTGACTATCAAGGTCCCGGACCTTTGCTTGTGTACGTGGTAAGTCTACGAAGATAAAGTAAAAACAAGACACGAATTGATAATTGTATTGTGAATTGCGCTGAACACAGAAAAGAAAGACAAGACGAACTCCGAAGAGCTACCCACTGTGTTCTCAAGAGAACAAGGAGGTGAATTGAAGTCTAAAGTGGAATTAATGGCAATCAGCTGTAGACTCAAACACTTAACTATCTTTAGTACCTTAAATGAGTATTTGACTGGTTTATATTCAGACAACTACTTCTCGGTAACTACGCTACTGGCTATTAAAATTGCTACACCACGAAGATGACGTGCTGCAGGCGCGAAATGAAACCGACAGGAAGAAGATGCTGTGATATGCAAATGATCAACTTTTCAGAACATTCACACAAGGTTGGCGCCGGTGGCGACACCTACAACTTGCTGACTTGAGGAAAGTTTCCAACCGATTTCTCATACACAAACAGCAGCTGACCGGCGTTGCCTGGTAAAACGTTGTTGTGATGCCTCGTGTAAGGAGGAGAAATGCGTACCATCACGTTTCCGACTTTGATAAATGGATTGTAGCCTATCGCTATTGCGGTTTTTGTATCGCGACATTCGTGCTCGCGTTGGTCGAGATCCAATGACTGTTAGCAGAATATGGAATCGGTGTGTTCCGGAGGGTAATACGGAAGGACGTGCTGGATCCCAACGGCGTCGTATCACTAGCAGTCAACATGACAGGCAACTTATTCGCATGGCTGTAACGGATCGTGCAGCCGCCTCTCGATCCCTGAGTGAACAGATGGGGACGTTTGCAAGACAACGACCATATGCACGAACAGTTCGACGATGTTTCCAGCAGCATGGACTATCAGGTCGGAGACCATGGCTGCGGTTACCCTTGACGCTGCATCACAGACAGGGGCGCCTGCGATGGTGTACTCAACGACGAACCTGGGTGCACGAATGGCAAAACGTTATTTTTTTCGGATGAATCCAGGTTCTGTTTACAGCATAATGATGGTCGCATCCGTGTTTGGCGACATCGCCGTGAACGCACATTGGAAGCGTGTATTCGTCATCGCCATACTGGCGTATCACCCGGCGTGAGGGTATGGGGTGCCATTGGTTACACGTCTCGGCCACCTCTTGTTCGCATTGACGACATTTTGAACAGTGGGCGTTACATTTCAGATGTATTACGACCCGTGGCTCTATCCTTCATTCGATCCCTGCGGAACCCCACTTTTCAGCAGGATAATGCACGACCGCATGTTGCTTGTCCTGTACGGCCCTTAGTGGATACAGAAAATGTTCGACCGATGCCCTGGCCAGCACATTCTCCAGATCTATCACCAATTGAAAACGACTGGTCAATGGTGGCCGAGCAACTGGCTCGTCACAATACGCCACTCACTACTCTAGATGAACTATGGTATCGTGTTGAAGCTGCACGGGCAGCTGTACCTGTACACGCCATCCAAGCTCTGTTTGACTTAATGCCCAGACGTATCAAGGCCGTTATTACGGCCAGAGGTGGTTGTTCTGGGTACTGATTTCTCAGGATCTACGCACCCAAATTGCTTGAAAATGTAATATGTCAGTTCTAGTATAATATATACCCGTTTATCAACTGCATTTCTTCTTGGTGTAGCAATTGTAATGGCCAGTAGTGTAAAAACTAGATATTTGACATGTGTAATGTTTTATTCAATTAGTGTACGTTGCCATTTCGTAAAATATTTACAATTCATCCTAAAAATACATTAGATCTGAATGACAGGATGGTTTTCCTTTCATTCTTCATAAGAAGTCGCCTTTTCTTCGACTATCTGTTGTGCAATAGTAAACGAGAGATTCGAGCCTTCTACTTCCTAGTAGATTTTTCTTTCCAAGACGCAACACGTATTCATTTCCGTGGGTGCCACAGGTTGTCGTGCACAGTTCACGGTAGCTTACGTGTTCCCGTGTATTACGGGCCTCGCCGGAAATGAGCCCCGGTCAGACAGGACATCTAGCGTCCGCCTGCTGCATAATGCAGCGCCGTCGCTGTCGCCGCTGCCTTCTAGTGTTTCGTTAATGAGGCGTCTGCCCTGCCGAGGACTCGGTAACAGCCTCATCTACAACAACAAGACCTTAACTTCCCGATTTACGTTCATTTCGTCCCGCTCACACAACACGGCTGTGCACAGGCCGACATGCCTAACATTTATAGCTATTCTTCACGTATTAAATAAATTCTTCACGTATTAAATACAAATCGAAACGAGTGACATTCCACCAAATCAAAATAGTTAAATATAGATGGTAAATGTAAATTCTGCTTAAGCTAAGCTGCAAGGTAATTACTTGATCCACTGAGCAGTTCCGCGGTTAAAACATCATGTACATACAGGGTGTTTCAAAAATGACCGGTATATTTGAAACGGCAATAAAAACTAAACGAGCAGCGATAGAAATACACCGTTTGTTGCAATATGCTTGGGACAACAGTACATTTTCAGGCAGACAAACTTTCGAAATTACAGTAGTTACAATTTTCAACAACAGATAGCGCTGCGGTCTGGGAAACTCTATAGTACGATATTTTCCACATATCCACCATGCGTAGCAATAATATGGCGTAGTCTCTGAATGAAATTACCCGAAACCTTTGACAACGTGTCTGGCGGAATGGCTTCACATGCAGATGAGATGTACTGCTTCAGCTGTTCAATTGTTTCTGGATTCTGGCGGTACACCTGGTCTTTCAAGTGTCCCCACAGAAAGAAGTCACAGGGGTTCATGTCTGGCGAATAGGGAGGCCAATCCACGCCGCCTCCTGTATGTTTCGGATAGCCCAAAGCAATCACACGATCATCGAAATATTCATTCAGGAAATTAAAGACGTCGGCCGTGCGATGTGGCCGGGCATCATCTTGCATAAACCACGAGGTGTTCGCAGTGTCGTCTAAGGCAGTTTGTACCGCCACAAATTCACGAAGAATGTCCAGATAGCGTGATGCAGTAATCGTTTCGGATCTGAAAAATGGGCTAATGATTCCTTTGGAAGAAATGGCGGCCCAGACCAGTACTTTTTGAGGATGCAGGGACGATGGGACTGCAACATGGGGCTTTTCGGCTCCCCATATGCGCCAGTTCTGTTTATTGACGAAGCCGTCCAGGTAAAAATAAGCTTCGTCAGTAAACCAAATGCTGCCCACATGCATATCGCCGTCATCAATCCTGTGCACTATATCGTTAGCGAATGTCTCTCGTGCAGCAATGGTAGCGGCGCTGAGGGGTCGCCGCGTTTGAATTTTGTATGGATAGAGGTGTAAACTCTGGCGCATGAGACGATACGTGGACGTTGGCGTCATTTGGACCGCAGCTGCAACACGGCTATCGGAAACCCGAGGCCGCTGATGGATCACCTGCTGCACTAGCTGCGCGTTGCCCTCTGTGGTTGCCGTATGCGGTCGCCCTACCTTTCCAGCACGTTCATCCGTCACGTTCCCAGTCCGTTGAAATTTTTCAAACAGATCCTTTATTGTATCGCTTTTCGGTCCTTTGGTTACATTAAACCTCCGTTGAAAACTTCGTCTTGTTGGAACAACACTGTGTTCTAGGCGGTGGAATTCCAACACCAGAAAAATCCTCTGTTCTAAGGAATAAACCATGTTGTCTACAGCACACTTGCACGTTGTGAACAGCACACGCTTACAGCAGAAAGACGACGTACAGAATGGCGCACCCACAGACTGCGTTGTCTTCTATATCTTTCACATCACTTGCAGCGCCATCTGTTGTTGAAAATTGTAGCTACTGTAATTTCGAAAGTTTGTCCGCCTGAAAATGTACTGTTGTCCCAAGCATATTGCAACAAACGGTGTATTTCTATCGCTGCTCGTTTAGTTTTTATTGTCGTTTCAAATATACCGGTCATTTTTGAAACACCCTGTATCTGTTTAGACACAATCTTCGACGATTTACTGTAGCAGCACAGCAGGTGGACATGAGGTTAGATTGTGGTGAGACTCACAATAATTAACTAAATTCTCTCTCCTCCCGCACAGGCCATGAAGGCCCAAAGGTCACCGACTGGCCGCCGTGTCATCCTCGGCCCACACTCGTTACTAGACGCGGATATGGAGGAGCATGTGGTCAGCACACCGCTCTCCCGGCCGTATGTCAGTTTCCGAGACCGGAGCCACTACTTTTCAATCAAGTAGCTCCTCAGTTTGTCTTAACAACGGCTGAGTGAACCCCGCTTGCCAACAGCGCTAAGCAGACCGGATGGTCACCCATCCAAGTGCTAGCCCACCCCGAAAGCGCTTCGGTAATCTGACGGGAACCGGTGTTACCACTGTGGCAAGTCCGTTGGCAACTAAATTCTACAACTACATAAATACTGCGCTACCCACTACAGGAGGGGGGTTTGGTAAGTCGAGTAAAAAAGCAAGAAAAAATATTGGTTTCGTAAACAAGTCACCTTGGTTCGCGACATAGGCTCCTTTGAGGGATATGTACTTAGTCCAGCGATCCTCCGGTTTTTCATGTCATATGAAAAGTAGGTTCCGTCAAACTATACAAAATACTCATTGATTGCAGCTATCACATCCTCAGGACGAAAATTTCTTCCTAGCAGGCCAAAGTTTCAAGTTAGGGAACGGGAGGGAGTCTCTTGGGAGCTAAGTCTGGTGATGGTGCTTTATGCTGGTGAAAGAGCACTGTTTCACATTTTTTCGTGCCAACCTTCCTGTTTCTTCAGCCAACGGAGGTTTCAAACGACCCAGCGATGAAGCGCAATGGGGTCTAGTTACGGTTCTGCCGTTTTACAAGTAATTTGCGAGGATTATTCCTTGAGAATTGCATAAAACAATGGTTGTCATCTTACCAACTGACAAAATGGTCTTTGCCTTCTTCGCTGCACTTTCACCAGGCATTATAAATTGTTTTGCCTGCCGTGATGGATCCAGATCTCATCAAACAGTAACAAATCGGTGCGAAAAGTAGTGTCGGGTGCGGTTAAACCTCTACAGACTTTGTGTTGAATTGTTGTGTCTATTGCGCTCTTGGTCGACTGTGAGCAGTTGCGGCACGAACGCCACCCACAGCTTCTTCATGGACAATTCTCTGTGCAGGATATCGTGCACTCTCTCAGTTGAGATGCCTACAGTCCTAGCTACTTCACGAAGTTTCATTCTGCGGTCTTCCATTACCATTCCGTGGATCTTGTCAACCGTTTCCTCTGTTGTGACCACATTTAAATTCATTAATCCAAAAGTAACTGCTCTTCAGTGATGGTGCGGGGTACGCATGGAGTTAATCCAGTTCTGTTTTGATATGTGCTGCTGTTCAGTCCTTCAAATGAAAAAGTTTAATAACACCACGAAACTCTGTTTCCTCCATTTTCAATTGCAGTCGACACTCTGACCAATTCAGACGGCTGTCAACGGTGAACTGTACGCTGTGTACGAGGTGTGGCTAGAAAAAAACCGGACTAGTACTGGTGAAACAATAAAACGAAAGCAATAAGGCTGAAAGTCGCGTGGCCTGTCACGTGACTCTCGCTCCGCCTACTGCTCGAGTTTCATTTGCCTCCTGCACTCAGTCTGCCCGTGGCGTCTGTTTTAAGTAGTTGACGTTTTGTCTGTGCGTCGGAAAATGTTGAGTGTACAGAAAGAACAGCGTGTTAACATCAAATTTTGTTTCAAACTAGGAAAATCTGCAAGTGAAACGTTTGTAATGTTACAACAAGTGTACGGCGATGATTGTTTATCGCGAACACAAGTGTTTGAGTGGTTTAAACGATTTAAAGATGGCCGCGAAGACACCAGTGATGACACTCGCACTGGCAGACCATTGTCAGCAAAAACTGATGCAAACATTGAAAAAATCGGTAAACTTGTTCGACACTTTCCTTGTCAACTTCTGTTAACTCAGACAATGCTCTGATTGTTAAACGGCGATCTTGTCGAAAAAGTTTACCGATTTTTTCAATGTTTGCATCAGTTTTTGCTGACAATGGTCTGCCAGTGCGAGTGTCATCACTGGTGTCTTCGCGGCCATCTTTAAATCGTTTAAACCACTCAAACGTGTTCGCGATAAACAATCATCGCCGTACACTTGTTGTAACATTACAAACGTTTCACTTGCAGATTTTCCTAGTTTGAAACAAAATTTGATGTTAACACGCTGTTCTTTCTGTACACTCAACATTTTCCGACGCACAGAGAAAACGTCAACTACTTAAAACAGACGCCACGGGCAGACTGAGTGCAGGAAGCAGATGAAACTAGAGCAGTAGGCGGAGCGAGAGTCACGTGACAGGCCACGCGACTTTCAGCCTTATTGTATTCGTTTTATTGTTTCACCAGTACTAGTCCGGTTTTTTTCTAGCCACACCTCGTATTACACTCTAGCTGTCGCTTGTGAACGCTGCACAGCCATAATCAACGCAGTCTTACGTTATAACACAGATTTAGAGCATACCATGGTCACATCATCATGTCCCCCACATGACCGCAATCAGCGAATCCGGCATGATACTTTCATCACCGACTGTCCATGCATTCTAGTTGTTAATTATGTATTTAATACCGCACTGTGTAGAAGTATATTAGTAATCTATATCTCTGTATTATATATCTACGTATAAAAGGATTGTGTATGTATGTACTAACAATTTTTCTCCATGACCATCCACTGCCACCCAGTCGTTGTTCTGGTAGTAGATAGCCCTTGATCTCTTGCTATCAGAAAGCGAATTTGGTCGCAGTGCGTGGAGCACTGAAAGACTCTTAGGAAAAGCTAATAGTCCGTGACTTGCTAACTTTTCGATTATTGTGAAAGTGCGTGTATTGTTTCATTCGCCCGACATAATATGATGCCCGTGCGTTTTCATCATTCAAACATTAACAACGACGTATAATATCAAACAGGTCAATCTCTCTGTGCGTTTTCGTCAATCACACTTTACCGACGAACAACAGAGGCACAAAGAAAAAAAATCCAGATAACCTCGAACATAAAAACACTCGTAACTAACGAACGGATAATAGGAAGGTACATTACATTCATTTCGGATAAACATTTCGCTTATTCTTGATGAGAAATTTCCTTTATATAAATTAGCTCGTTTTCGTCAATCATTTCGCTAGTGCCTAATGAAATAAAATAACTTTCAGTTATTTCCAGATTTATCTAAATACTGTTACGTTAAGACAGCATTGGCCGCGTGGTGTTACACGTTGCTAAATGTGTCTGCGTAACGTAATATTAATGCCAGTATGGAATGAATAGGGTGAGGTTTGTATAATCCAAAAATGTGGTAAAGTTTAAAATTCAAGCAAAATTTAGCTATTTCTGAGAGAACTAACAGTTCCACACCGCGCATTACATTGAGATATCTGCCAACCGTTATCACTCACTTCCACCCACCACATTATGGGTGGAATTCGTTGAGGACTCTATCACCATTACATTGCATTATGAATTAAACAATAAGAACATTTTCAAATAGACGTAAAGTTCAATTGTCATAATTTATTTAGCTTCACCTAAGAGCATTTATTGCTTCATATTTCGCAGCGTTTTACCCACCAAACTCACCCAGTGCCACTAACCGCGACCAAACCAACCTTAGTAGCAGGGTAACCGCATTCGCAATATCCTTAATGAGATAAACGTCTGTATTCATCTTACATTTAGAACAGTACTCATGCTTTTTTACATACCATACACTCTGAACCAGGCCACGCAGGGTTTCTCAGTTAGTTATTTATGTCATATTGTTGTATGTAATACATGTTGCCTGCTACCCTTTGAATCAGAAAGAACAGAAATTTCATATAAAGTAGGTACATTCGTTGTAATAGCTTAAGGCAAAACGATGTGATCCATTTTATTAAATATTCCATTGTATTAAGTGTTCAGTTTTATTAAGCATTAGATTTAAGAACGACTGTAAGTTTGACGGAAGATAGACTGTAGCCCATTGACGCGTACCAACATCCGGTCGCAGGTCTTACTGGCGCTGAGCAGTGGTGTGGGATGTCTGGAGGCCGGCTGGTAGCCAGTGGATGGTGTGAAGACGGGAGTAAACGTTATGTGAAGCGAGGAGGCAGTTACGCTAGGCGATTCGTAAGAACAGTGTTCCAGTGATGTTTTAAGTAGACGCCATGTCGTCACTCTAGATACTTCAACAGTTTTCGTACCATGGACCAATTTGGCTCACTTACACGATCAGCGAACGGGTCACACACTGAAATCTACCGTGATTTCAGGGCTCTGATAGAGAGTAAATTGCGATCCGTGTGCCTGATCGCCAGACCATGAGAGTTTTGCATTTCTTTCGTGGCCGCAATCGATTCATCGATTCACAGTTGCTGCCTCCACGTCTCACTTCCTCCGCCGCACACATCTCGCCAGCTGCAAGTCATGTAGCCGCGCGAAGTAAACAGGCTATTGGTTACCAATAGGTAAGGGAAGCTACTCTGGCGGAGAGAGGGGGTGGGGGAAGGTTGAAACGCGTATGTACTCGGTAGCAGCGATGGCGAGGCATTGCAGAGTCTCTGACCAGAGAACTATTTGTCGTTCCTAGTCTGCGCTTGACTGCGCGAGAGTTCAGTTCAGTTGCGATGCAGTTGCGGTCGAGTCGCAGTAGTGGCAGTTGCGGTCTAGTTGTGAGAGAGTTCAGTTGCATGTAGGGAGTTACCAGTTGTGTGTGAGGAGTCGGCGGGCGTCGACATGGCACTCTGGTCAAGATTCAGGACGAGGTACAATTTTTAAATAAGGCAATGAAGCAGCATTGCGCACATTTGATAATGTAATGTAAATTAACTGTAACTAATTTGTTCAAGAATCGCCCCAATAATAATTTTTGATTCCAAACCAAGCACTTTAACAAAACAAACATTTTATTGAAAGAAATATTTCCCTTGGTATTCGTTAAAGAAAAGTGTCCCTTAAATTCAAAATTTTTGCAATGCATTTCCTTCGAGCTATGGCGAAAAATAAGAGCAGATGCAGTTTTACTGAGGTAAGAATTTGAGTTTAATCAGGGCCTAAGATCGACATTTCGGTCTATTTGCGTTTTCATTATCACTGAATTGTGTTATATTTTTTGTGGGCAGCTTACATTTGGGTCAGATTGCTATATTTTCATTTAATTGTCATTGTCTTTAAATTTAATTGCTGTGAGGTTACACTTAGCTCTACGTCCATTTCCATTTGAATAAGATTAGACTTACATTTTTGTGGGGAGGTTACACTTGGCGACATCCAGTCCAGGATCGTATTTCGTTGAGAATCTTCTGATACGTAGCCAGATATCTGCTCTTATTTGCTTAAATGTAATTAGTATTTGGCGCAACGCTTTTACTAATTTGTGAATTTCTTTCCTCAGATCATCGGCAATTCGTTGCTCTATTGTATTTGTGTGTTGTTTTTGCATTGTGCTTATTTGTTTTGTGAATAATTTTGACTATCGTAAAAATGCCGCGAAAGAGGTATAGTGTATCGCGAGGTATTATGAACGAAATTACCGACTTAAACAACGTGACCGATAGTAATTGTGACCCGCAGTGTAATGATGACAATCTTGCGTTCACTGACAATCAATGCGTTCCAACCACTAATGATGAGTTTTATCTTAATGATGAACAAATGAACTCAATTGTCTCCTCTGTTAATGTGACAATTGATGACGCGGGGAGCTCTATTGTAATGAGCGCTGCCCAGCATAACGCACCCGGTTTGAAAAATTCAAGTGACGAACAGACAAATTTGTCTAATGAAAATGGACAGTGTACTGAAAATACGACGGACTTATTTAATTCCGAAATAGTGACTGACAATGAACATTCGAGTGACAAACCTTTTTGTAAATCTCAGAATAACCAAATGGTTACAGAAAGCGAAACAATTCCGGATCCGCCATTAAACAGCACAGAGAATAGAAATGCTGACTTTGGGTCGAATCCAATTATGGCATTGTTGCTACAAATGACTAAGCAGTTTAATAAAAGATTTGATAACAATTCCAAACAACAGAGTGAAGATAACAAACAATTTAAAGAAAATTTCAAACAACTTAGTGAACAGGTCAGACAACAGAGTGAAAAATTAGACAACAATGATGTAAATCTCAAACAACTTAGTGAACTGGTCAAACAACAGAACGAAAAACAAGACAAGCTTAATGAAAAATTAGACAAAAATTCCAGACAGTTAAATGAAAAATTAGACAATAATTACAGACAGCTTAGTGAACAAATTAGAGCCGTTGCCGCGCAGTGTCATGACACTAAGGAACAGTTACGCGAGGAAATTCAGGCTTGTTCAAAGAAAAGTAGCGAAGAAATTAGATCTGTTGCTCAAGAATTAAGGGATATGCAAACAGTTACAACAGAAACACTTAGGGAAGAAATTAGCGCAGTCGGTAAACAATGCTCTGAAAAAGCTACACAATTACGCGACGAGTTTAAAGCAATGACAGCAGAACTTTCGCGCACAATGGATGAAAAGATTGACGCGAAATTCGACCAACAGAACACACAGATTGACGAACGTTTTAATCTCCACATACAAAACAGTGTTTCCGCAAATTTATTCAGGATCCAAATAAAGTAAAACGTCAAGTCATGGAAACAATCACTGCACAGAGGCAAGAAGACAAACGTAAAATGTTTGCGAAAGCAAAAACGTACGTAGACAAAAATATTGCTTCAGTGTCGGACAAAATTAATACTATCGAACAGTTGAACGCGGAATTACGTCATGAAATTTCTGATCTTAAATCAAAAACAGATACACACACAGCAGATATTCAGACAGTGACAGACAGATTTGAACAATTAGAAATAACACAGGATTGCGATGTCATCAAAGCTGACGTTAAAAAATTGAACGAAACCACACGTAGATTACAAAAACAGATTAATACTACTGACACTAAAAACGATGATCAGGTTAAAATACTGACTGAAAAATATGATGAATTGGCCAGTCGTATTGATGTTATCGAAAGTACCAATGACAATAAATCAGACGATACTGCACCGGTTTCATTTAATCAAACACCAGAATACCAAAATTTACAGCAAACAATTAATGAGATAGATTCATCTAATAACACGTTGTGTAGAAAATTGTCAAGCTTACAGCAAGAAGTAACAGAGATGAAAAATATTTCAGTTAATAACACATCACAGCAGACGCCACTTTTCGAACATTCGCCAGACTCACGCAGTGGGTATAATTTAGGTAATCAACAGAGAATATACGACTTAGATTCTGAACAGACGCATACAAATAGATTTTCTTACAATCCTGATCCCGTTCCATCATACAGAGATGATAATTTTGATTACAAACATTTTCTGTCAGTGAGAAAATTTAAAGTGTTTAAAAATGATAGAACACAGGTTCATCCGCTAGATTGGATACAACAATTTAGCTCTGCTTTTCCACCGACTTGGCCCGTAACGCATAAACTTGAATTTATTTGCAGTTTTTTGGAAGGCGAACCGGCAACTCGTATGAGACCGATCGCGAGACAATGTTATTCAGTAGAAGAATTTCAGAATGCCTTTCTATCAGCGTATTGGTCGAAGACGACACAGCGCGGAATTAAAGATCAATTAATTAGTTTACCAAATTATGAGAACTCCAATTTTTCCACTGTCACGCAATTTTTTGAGCACATGGTCCAACAAAACCAGTATTTAAGTGAACCTTATAGTGAATCTGCACTCATTCAATTATGCATTTCTAAATTGCCACGATCATTAAGAGTGTCACTTCTAATGGGTCAGCAAAAAGAAAATATTTCAGCATTCAGAGATCTGCTACAGCTTTTGGAAGTACAGCAATCGGATTATTCTTCCGTAAACAAAAACTTTTCATATAATAACCAAAGTCAACAAACATACAGCAATTATGATCAGACACGTAATTTTAATAGGAAAGGCAGCAGACGCTCTAGGAATGACAACCACCAAAACTTTAATAACAGACAAAATTACAATTATCAATACCGTCAAAATTTTCAGTAAGAAGAACCGCATTTTGGTAACAATAGACGTTTTCCACCACAACAGCATGAAAGTCATCCGGTTAGCATACCTAACCAACAATGTAATGCACAAGGTCAACAAGGCTTTAATGTTTCGCCGCGTGCACGTATGGTCCCAGATCCAACAAATAGTAACGCACGGCAGCAAGGAAATAACTACGTACAGAGAAGACAGTATTTCAATTCCTATCGCAATGCACCGTATAGGAATGACTATCACGACAGACGTAAAAACGATGAGCACAATTATCAGCGTACATATAATAACAGTCGGTCTTACCAACAGCAAAATCATCCGCAAGAACCTATTCTCATGAATGAACCCGACAGTAGGTATCATCCAGAGCGTAACACGTCTGGAAGAAATAGTAGAACAGTTCAAATAGTCGAAATGGGACAGAATCGTCCTGACAATAATAATACGTCAGATAGAATTTGACTAGATACTGTACAGGTCGCATCTTTCAATAGCACAAGCACTACCTTTGACACACAGCATATTGTTCACGAAAATGTAATTACTTTTGACGATATCAGAGACACTCTTTTACAGGAAAGACCAGTTGTTCAGAAAACCATTTCACATCCTGTAATCGAAATTAAAATTGGTTCATCGAAATTTTCAGCAGTAATCGATTCCGGATCACCTATGTCAGTAATAAATGAAGAAACTTTTAACGAGTGTAACAAAGAGAATACATATCCTACATTACCATTAGGCAAAACGAAAGTGAAAGGAGCAGTATCGAGTAAAGGAGTAGACGTTAAATTACAGACGCATTTATCATTTTATATTGGAGGTCATACTTTTCACTCAAAGTTTTGGATTGTTCCCTTATTGACAACAGACGTTATTTTAGGCACTAATTTTCTGGTACAACACGACGCAGTGGTTGATTTTCAAAATTCCTATTTAATGTTGAAGGATGAAAATGTGCAATTGGCTTTAGAATTTCAGCACTCACTATCTGCGGAAGAACAAACAATTAATCGCACAGAGGTCATTTCCGTATCACGTAACATAGACTGTAATCCCACATTGTTCAGAGACACGTACGTACATAACTATAATACTCCAGACGAAGCTGACTACGACGTAATGCAGATGATCTCCGATAAAGTTAAACAAAGCAGTGCAAATACAGACGACGAACGAACGCAACTACGCAAAATTCTTTTACAGCAAGCTCCAGTTTTTGACAATGTTCCTGGTACTATGTCCGGATTTATGTATGAATTTCAAGTCAAACAGCACGACACATTTAAAGCAAAGCATTATCCCATTCCATATATCCACCGAGAACAGGTTAAAATAGAATTGCAGGATATGCTCGACCAAGGAATTATAGAACCAGCAGTTAGTCCGTACATAAACCCGCTACATATTGTTAAGAAAAAAGATGGCTCACTTCGCCTCGTACTTGATTCACGTCACATTAATGACATTATTATTAATGAAACAGATCGACCACAGACTTTAGAGGAACTGCTACAGAAATTTCACGGTACAGCTATTTACTCTACATTAGATTTAAAATCGGGATTTTGGCAAATTCAACTCCATCCGAATTGCAGAAAATACACAGCATTTCTCTGTTTTGGTGACTGTTATCAATTTTGTAAATTACCGTTTGGTTTAACTATTTCTTCTGCAGCATTTATTCGCGGTTTGAACACAATACTTCCGACAGAAATTAAAGACAGAATCACGACGTACGTAGACGACATTCTTATTGCAGAAGCTAACTGGACTGAACACAATCTGATTCTAGAACAACTGTTGCAAACTTTTCGTGCACAAGGACTCACAGTTAATCTCAGTAAATCGCATTTTGGTAAAACTTCTATAAAATTTCTTGGACACATAATTTCAGCAGAAGGCATTGCGCCTGATCCGGAAAAACTTCAAGCTCTACGTGACATTACTGTTCCTACGACGAAGAAACAACTACGCAGTTTTTTTGGGTTAACTACCTTTTTTCGTAAATTTATTCATCACTCTGCTTTAGACACACCTAGATTATGCCAATTAACAGGCAAAAACACTATTTGGTCATGGAGAAGCAAGCACATTCTGAATTCGTGAACCTGAAACATGCTTTGTTGAATGCTCCAGTTTTATCGCATCCAGATCTTACCAAAAATTTTTCCATTGCCACCGACAGCTCCAACACTCCTTTAGGCGTACATATTTTTCAGGAAATTGAAGACGATGGCTCAACAGTAATTAAAAACATTGCATTTGCAAGTCGAATTTTGTCACCTGCTGAACGAAATTATTCCGTTACAGAACTGGAAACGTTATGTGTTGTATGGGCATTTACGAGATTTCGACACTTTCTTTATGGCAGACATACCACCGTCTACACAGACCACAGAGCTACACAATTTTTATTTTCGGCTAAATTCACTCATGACAGATTAAGCAGATGGAAACTTTATTTACAAGAATTTAATTTTACAATTGTTCACATTCCTGGCACACAAAATGTTATAGCAGACGCACTATCTCGTTCTCTCAGCAACAATCAGAAAGATATAGCAACCAACTTCTGCAAAACAAATTTCAGTGTCATGTACATTCAGCAAGTTGCATTTGAAAATTTAATTTCATCGTCATTACAGGACATAGCACGAGAGCAAAGTAAAGACAATGTGTGGAAAGAAATTAAACACCTTTGGCAAGAAAAGAATAATGTTACGATTAGAAACCACTACACTGTACGCAATGACATTCTATTTCGCCGCTCTCATCCTGACAGCAACAATTGGTTATTATGCATTCCTGACGAACTGGTTAACAAATTAATCTGGTACACTCATTTAAGTTACGCACATTACGGAGCCAGAAAATGTTTTCTTATACTGAGACAGAACTGTTATTTTACCAACATGGAAAAACGTATACGACGAGTTTTAGCGTCATGTAAAATTTGCCAGAAAGCTAAGTCAGACACAACTTCACATATTCCTCCATTATATCCCATTATACCTGTTAAATTAAGACATATGGCCGCAGTAGACATTTTTGGTCCAATTCCGAGAACTAATAGAGGTTTTTGCTACATCTTTGTCGCTGTTGAACTCACTTCAAAATTTGTTACTTTCACTCCGTTACGCAAAGCTACTGCTAAAACTGTTTCGAAAGCATTTGTAAAACATTTTCTATTTCATGTAGGGCATGTGATGAGAGTAATTTCCGATAATGGATCACAATTTCGTTCTGCTATATGGACACGCATGTTACGAGCTAGAAACATTTCTCCGATCTATATATCCAAGTACCATGCTTCTTCGAACCCTTGTGAACGATTAATAAAAGAAATTGGTAAACTGTGTAGAATATACTGCCACATAAGACATATTGATTGGGACACACACATATTCTCATTCAAAGATGTAATTAATTCCATTCCAAATGAATCCACTATGCTTTCCCCGTCTGTTATACTGAAAAACGTTGAACCACCAAACAAAATTAAAGAATTAGTAACATTTCCTACATCTCGTCGATTACGACACCACGAAATAATTGATATTGCGCTGAACAACATCAAACGTGCCGCAGAGCGCCGGAGAAGACAGCAAAACCAGGTTTGTACGCGCCGAGACTTTCACATTGGACAGAAGATATTAGTACGAACACACTATTTATCCAATAAAATAAAAGGTAAGTGCAGTAAATTTGAACTTCTATACGCAGGTCCATATCGGATTCGCAGCATACCTCACCCCAATGTTGTACACGTCGAAACTTTGAGAACCAGAAAATCGAAAGGAAACCACCATTTATCCAACATAAAACCCTTTATTGAGTGAACATACTTTACGATTTATCACGCTGTAATGCTATTTACTAATTTTTTATGATCATTTTTGCAATTATATTCACATGACTAATTATTGATGACTATCGTATTTTTTCTTGGCAAGTGCCCGGCAAGGTAAGGTTAGCAGGTCGCTCTTCTTGTCGTTACACATCAGACCGTGCATATTTTCCAGATGAACTTACACATTTTATGAGCACTTATGCAATTATATTTATGTGACTAATTATTGATGATTATCGTATTTTTTCTTGGCAAGTGCCCGGCAAGGTAAGGTTAGCAGGTCGCTCTTCTTGTCGTTACACATCAAACCGTGCATATTTTCCAGATGAACTTACGCATTTTATGAATAATTATGCAATTCTATGTAGTGACGTATTAATTTTATCAAATTCTCTCTCCATTAAAGTCTTTAATTCTCGCCTCTATTAACTACACTACATACAAGCTGAACACAACGAACGTCACATTTTGTCTTTTTTATGTACGATTGTTTTCATGTTTTGTTTGTATGCACTGTGAAATAGTTGAGGTATAACACACCAGTTGACTGTGACATTTATTTTTTTTGCCCTGTGATATCTCAACATCGTGACTATTACATTTTCCTTTTTTTCTGCTGCATTGTGATATTCTCTGTACATTTTTGCCTTTGAACACTGTCTATGCTTTTGACATATTACGTTTTCTGTCGTGTTATGCTGTATGCTTAATTATGTCAGCATTAACCAGTCATTATTTAGTGGGTATATGATTTAAATGCAAGGCATTAATCTTTGTTCATCAATTTCAGAAAGAAATGATACGTAAAGGACATAAATTAAACAAAAATGGGAATTTCACATACGGAATAAAACAAAGAAGATGCAAAAGCCTTATGAGGAAGAGTAAATGGATCAGAATTAACAAGCATTAACAAGAATATACTATACACATCGTAGAATAGCAGTCTTAACTAATTTTTTCTTTCAGAATACAAGGCGATTGATGCAGGCTGTCAGACAGAACTGCACACCTTAGTTTTAGTGATGAAATATGCTAGAGATAAGGAATAGTTGTGTAATGAATAATGAAGTGATTTTTTTTTGCAGATTATAATGAATGCTGATGAAGAGTAATGATGAAGAATATGCTACTAAGAATAATGAAGTTTTTCTTTACAGGTGATGAAAATAATGAAGTTATGATAATATGGATAATGAAGTGATGAATAATGAAGTTTTTTTCTTTACAGATGAGGATGATGTTGAAGTTTATGTATTTATGCTATGTAGTTATTTAAGTATTTGTTGCAGTTTGTTTTGACAGTATGTTTTATATCGTATGGTATGATGACTGAAGGTTTTGGAAAGGACAGCTATGGAACACATTTTTTATACACATTTCACTACCTGTTAATTCGAAGTTCACTACTTTTCAGCATAGTCTGCGTTTCTTCTTTGAGCTCAATAATCCATTTTGTATTTTTTTTTTCTTTTCAGGAGAAGCCTTTCATGATACTTACTAAACTTGTTACTTATTAAACCTATACTAGTACTTGCATTTTTTTTTTTACCCAATTGTGTCACAACCTTGCTACAGCTGACTCATGACGAATGACGTTACACATTTTTCATTTACAGGAACAACCCAGAAGCAAGTTTTTTTTCTTTTTCTCTTCTTGCTTTCCCTTATAATTACCCAAAGCAATGCATTGCTAACAAACAACCACCAGTTTCAAATAATGCTACTCATTTAAGAGAGTTCTGAATAATACTGAATGATGAACAGTGTGTTATACTATTCAATACTTGCTGGCCATTAAGTGCCGATAATTAATGTAACTAAATGAACTATTAATTATGCCATTAATTAGCTCATGTTTTCAATGATGACTTTCCGTGTTTTGGTAACTGGCCAATGAGTGCCAATAATTTGTATAACTCAATGAATTATGTTAATGCTATGCTAATAATTGACTCTCCTTTTCAATGATGACTTTTGATGAACATTTTCTGTCATACTAAATATGCTTAGTGACTGGCCAAGGACTGCCACTGTTTATTGTAATACGATTACCCATGATGCCAATAATTTAATTTTATGAACATTATTCTGTAATACTAAATACATGGTACAGAAATGTTCAATAACTGGGCTATGAATGCCGCAAACTACTAATGTAATCAAGACTAGTCTGTGACTTAATGTTCTTCACCTTCTGACCTAACTACCTGGAATTACTGTAATATCCATTTGTCCTGTCCATCCTCATAATCATGGAGCACTATATTTGGTTTTTGCACTAATTCTACGATGGTGTGCCTTGTAAGAGCGTGGTGTTGACACGACATGCTGTCCACCACCGTGAGCGATGAAGACGTTATTATGGTCCCACTGTATGGTGTACCTGATGTACTGCCAAAATGATAACAGGAAATACACTCCTGGAAATTGAAATAAGAACACTGTGAATTCATTGTCCCAGGAAGGGGAAACTTTATTGACACATTCCTGGGGTCAGATACATCACATGATCACACTGACAGAACCACAGGCACATAGACACAGGCAACAGAGCATGCACAATGTCGGCACTAGTACAGTGTATATCCATCTTTCGCAGCAATGCAGGCTGCTATTCTCCCATGGAGACGATCGTAGAGATGCTGGATGTAGTCCTGTGGAACGGCTTGCCATGCCATTTCCACCTGGCGCCTCAGTTGGACCAGCGTTCGTGCTGGACGTGCAAACCGCGTGAGACGACGCTTCATCCAGTCCCAAACATGCTCAATGGGGGACAGATCCGGAGATCTTGCTGGCCAGGGTAGTTGACTTACACCTTCTAGAGCACGTTGGGTGGCACGGGATACATGCGGACGTGCATTGTCCTGTTGGAACAGCAAGTTCCCTTGCCGGTCTAGGAAAGGTAGAACGATGGGTTCGATGACGGTTTGGATGTACCGTGCACTATTCAGTGTCCCCTCGACGATCACCAGTGGTGTACGGCCAGTGTAGGGGATCGCTCCCCACACCATGATGCCGGGTGTTGGCCCTGTGTGCCTCGGTCGTATACAGTCCTGATTGTGGCGCTCACCTGCACGGCGCCAAACACGCATACGACCATCATTGGCACCAAGGCAGAAGCGACTCTCATCGCTGAAGACGACACGTCTCCATTCGTCCCTCCATTCACGCCTGTCGCGACACCACTGGAGGCGGGCTGCACGATGTTGGGGCGTGAGCGGAAGACGGCGTAACGGTGTGCGGGACCGTAGCCCAGCTTCATGGAGACGGTTGCGAATGGTCCTCGCCGATACCCCAGGAGCAACAGTGTCCCTAATTTGCTGGGAAGTGGCGGTGCGGTCCCCTACGGCACTGCGTAGGATCCTACGGTCTTGGCGTGCATCCGTGCGTCGCTGCGGTCCGGTCCCAGGTCGACGGGCACGTGCATCTTCCGCCGACCACTGGCGACAACATCGATGTACTGTGGAGACCTCACGCCCCACGTGTTGAGCAATTCGGCGGTACGTCCACCCGGCCTCCCGCATGCCCACTATACGCCCTCGCTCAAAGTTCGTCAACTGCACATACGGTTCACGTCCACGCTGTCGCGGCATGCTACCAGTGTTAAAGACTGCGATGGAGCTCCGTATGCCACGGCAAACTGGCTGACACTCACGGTGGCGGTGCACAAATGCTGCGCAGCTAGCGCCATTCGACGGCCAACACCGCGGTTCCTGGTGTGTCCGCTGTGCCGTGCGTGTGATCATTGCTTGTACAGCCCTCTCGCAGTGTCCGGAGCAAGTATGGTGGGTCTGACACACCGGTGTCAATGTGTTCTTTTTTCCATTTCCAGGAGTGTATTACTACGACATTGCAGTGTCTTGGATACGCTGATAAATACTTCTGGGAAAAGAACTGCAAATTGTCTCACTTGGTGTTGGACTCCTGTGGAAAGATATGGACTTTCAGTGCAGCTGCGTGCAACCTAAGTGCTACAACCATGATGCAATCCTTCCTATCCCTTCCCTAATTCTTGTAAAATGAAAAAGTCATATACAGTGCGTGTGCACTTCCTTTCTTTTGTTAATAAGATCAGTTATCCTGAAATTACTAAAGACTTCTATAGTGCATGTGCACTTCATTACACTCCTTGATTTGTTTGTTTGTTGTAGAAAAATACTAGAGAGTACTACAGTCCGTGTGCACTTTTGTCGTTTGTCAATATAATTTGTACTCATTAGGTTTATTTGTCGTTAAAATATTAGAGAGTTTTTCAGTGCGTGTGCACTTTATGCCATTTGTACTCATTCGTATATATTTTGTGACTACAGTGCGTGTGTATTTTTGCCGTTTATTAATATATTTTCTGATTTGCTGATATATTCTCAACTGCACTGCATGTGCACTTATGTCACTTGTCAAAATGATTTCTTTTACCTTTGCGTTTAATTGTTATGGAAATGCTAAAGAGTTTTTCAGTGCTTGTGCACTTAAGTCATGTGTTAATATGTTTTCTACTGAACTTCAGTGCCTGTGCACTTTTCTCATTTTTCAATATGATTTGTACTCCTTCTGTATACTTTTTATGATTTCCTGATATGTTCAATACTTCAGTGCGTATGCACTTATGTCATTTGTTACTTATAGTATATACGTTTCGTCATTTGCTGATATGTTCTGAACTGCAGTGCATGTGCACTTATGTGACTTGTCAACATGATTTTTTTTTTGCCATTCTGTTTATTTGTTCTGAAAATGCTAAAGAATTTTTTCAGTGCGTGTGCACTTTATTATCTATCAAATAATTTGTATATACATTTTTCTGATTTGCTAATATGTTTTCTACATATATTTTGTCTTTGTCTGAAATGTTTTGTCCTCGGTGCATGTGCACCACATTTAATTCATGTACTACATTTGAATATTTTGTAAATTGTAAAAGTTAATTAATTAAGAAAAAAATTTGCCGCGCTTGGCAAGTCCAAATGACTCACCATCGCTGTCAAATATTTGCCCCCCCCCCCCCCCCCCCAGTGGAGGGTTATGAAACGCGTATGTACTCGGTAGCAGCGATGGCGAGGCATTGCAGAGTCTCTGACCAGAGAGCTATTTGTCGTTCCTAGTCTGACTGCGCGAGAGTTCAGTTCAGTTGCGATGCAGTTGCGGTCGAGTCGCAGTAGTGGCAGTTGCGGTCTAGTTGTGAGAGAGTTCAGTTGCATGTAGGGAGTTACCAGTTGTGTGTGAGGAGTCGGCGGGCGTCGACATGGCACTCTGGTCAAGATTCAGGACGAGGTATAATTTTTAAATAAGGCAATGAAGCAGCATTGCGCACATTTGATAATGTAATGTAAATTAACTGTAACTAATTTGTTCAAGAATCGCCCCAATAATAATTTTTGTTTCCAAACCAAGCACTCTAACAAAACAAACATTTTATTGAAAGAAATATTTCCCTTGGTATTCGTTAAAGAAAAGTCTCCCTTAAATTCAAAATTTTTGCAATGCATTTCCTTCGAGCTATGGCGAAAAATAAGAGCAGATGCAGTTTTACTGAGGTAAGAATTTGAGTTTAATCAGGGCCTAAGATCGACATTTCGGTCTATTTGCATTTACATTTGGGTCAGATTGCTATATTTTCATTTAATTGTCATTGTCTTTAAATTTAATTGCTGTGAGGTTACACTTAGCTCTACGTCCATTTCCATTTGAATAAGATTAGACTTACATTTTTGTGGGGAGGTTACAAGGTACAAACATTGACGTTACATTAGTAACGCCAAACCTTGTCACAAAAGTCACTGACTGGAAAGTATGGGTCAAAATAACGACAAGTGACCACAATCTAATAACCTTCACAATAGGGGACAAGGAGTGCCACTGGGACATGTGGTGGGAGATGCAGCTTAATTACAATAAGAAAAACTGGGACCGCCTGGCGGAAGAGTGCGACGCCGATATTTCCGGATGGTGATGAAAACGTGGAGGAGTACGCCGAAGAACTGGTACAAGCAATTACCAGGTTGGTACGAGTAGCTGTACCAACCAGGAGGAGAGCCGACGCAGCCACCCCCACACCATGGTCTGTCGAACTGGGACAGATGCGCCTGGTCGTAAGGAGGGCGAGGAGGTATTACCAGCGGAGTGTCGTCTGGGGAGAAAAACAACGATGGCTGCAAGTCTACAGAGAGAGAGCAAGGAGCAGTTTCAACAGGAGCTCAGGGCAGTCAGGATGAGGAGTTGGGATAACTACGATCAAAGCCATCTGGCTACAGACCCCTGGGGTGTCCCATACAAACTTGTACGGGAAAAAATAATATCACCAATGGTGTTAAGCACCGTCAGGGACAGGGACCGCATGACGGGTACTTGGCAGGAAACTGCCGAGGCCCTCCTAATGGCCCAGTTGCCTGGCAATGAAGAGGAAGATGACAGAGAAGAAAAGAAAAGAATTAGAAGACCTAAGGGCCTATGAGAACAACATCATGATCTACCCCTTCTCTGAAGAGGATGTAGCTGCCCAATTAAAGGCCCTTAAGAGGCGAAAGGCTCCTGGCCCAGACGGCATTACTGTGGAGGTTGACTTAAGCAACCATTACGGCACCTCAACTCAACCTCTCGATACCAGCAATATTCTACTGTCTTTCTATAAAGTAGTTAACATATTTCTGAGACAACATTCAGATTTGATTTCATTAATGTACAGATACTTTGATGCATCGATATGTTTATGTTTCAATGATATTATTCTTATGTGTATTCTTTCCTTTGTCACTATGATCTTTGACGTACTTGTAACTCTGATTTTTGGGCACGTAAGCGATTATTACTAGTTGTTAGAGAGTCGGACCTTGAAAAGGTCAAGTCTTGGACGTCATGTTGGAAAGACGCATATTGTAGTCATCTTATAAAATGTGAACTTTAACAGTGACTGTGAGGAAGATGTTTTCAAGTATATTTTGTATTGTGAAGTGATGTTTGTGTGTCACGTGATATTGCAATAAAAGCAATTAAAATGAAGTGTAACTTAAATTTGGATTGCTGATTACTTTTTTACATCACTATTGTGCTAACTTTAAAAAGGTTTAATCTTCATGAATGGTTTGTGAAGCACTTCTGCAAAACTTTTGAATATAGCAGAATAAAACCTAGGCCTCTTTGCATCCGAGCTTGGAATCATCACCACCTAGATTTTCGACGATTGAGCCATGATTTTACAACGAGACCAGCGTGTGTAACACGAAAAGATGAGTGCCTAGTTTATTCATTATTACATGAAATGACTTTATTAACTGTGCTCTAATGACACCTGCCCCATAATAACTTGATTGTTGCCCGAAAATGCAGTATTTAGCACTGTGAGCAACACCACAATAATTATTAAATTTTGACTATTGTTGTGGTAGGGTTGTTAGAAGGTGCTAAAATTCCTCGCCCCCCCCAGCTGGTGGCACCTCTCACAAAGTCGTACGAGTGCCTAAGACTCGGCAAATTCCCAGCAATTTGAAAAAAAAGGAAATATAGTAATAATCAAAAAGGGTCCGGGAAGAGATGCCACAGAAATTAAATAATACAGACCTATCTGTCTATTGGACCTACTGGGCAAACATTTTGAGAGGCTGCTACATGACAGCACACCGTGTACTGTGCGGGATGAGTGACAGACAATTCGGTTTCCGGTAGGGGCGGTCGGTGTCTGACGCAATTTCCCTGGCTGCCGATGTCTGTGACTCTGCCCCGTACAAGTATGTCGTGAGCATCATGGTGTATATCAGTGGCGCCTTTGACGACCTGTGGTGCCCCTCACTCTTCTCTTGCTTGCGGGAGAACGACTGTCCAGGGCCGCTATATGGCTGTCTAAGGAGTTATTGTGCAGACAGGGAGGTCTGGCTATCGGCCCCTAGCGGCAAAGTCAGTAAGAAAGTAACGAGAGGATGTCCTCAGGGCTCCGTCCTGGGACCTCTCTTTTGGGACATCAACATGGAGCCACTTCTGAAAAGTAGTGACGATGTGCTAGAGGTTATAGCCTACGCTGAGGACTCCTTCTGCTGGTCGGCGGCCAGAACCGCGAGGATTTAGAGCCCAAAGTAGAGAGAGCCATAACTATTCTGACAGCATGGTGCCGCAAGGCAAAAATGACAATCGCGCCTACTAAGTCAACATATCTGCTACTTAAAAGTCAACTTGTCAGAAACACAGCAGTAAGAATTAATGGCTCACCAGCTTTTCGGCGCCGTTAGGCCCGATATCTAGGTGTAGTCATCGATGAGAGGTGGAACTTTGCATTACAAATTGATACCGTACATCAAAGATTTGTGGTGCTGCTAAACAACCTCATCGGAATAGGTCATAAATGTTTCCATCTTCCACCTAACCTAATAAAACTTTGCCATAACAGCATCCTAATATCAATAGTAGTATATGGCTCAGGGGTCTGGGCACACAGACTCACAAGGGTCATGCCTGCCATGGCCATAAGAAGGGTGCAGCGTAATATGCTTCTGCTTCAGCAGGAGCATACAGAACAAGTCCTGGAAGGGCGCTTCTAGTGCTAGTAGGGATCTGTCCACTCGATATCAAAATCAGAGAGCAGGCTGCATGGTAATGGGTGAAGAAGGAGAGGAGGGAAAAAGTAATGGAAATGATGGGGGTCTATACTGGGGACAAGCATGCAATAAAAGAAGAGAGGGTTAGAACTATGGCCGGATCAGTGGAATAACAAGGAAATTGGGCGCAGAACCTATGAGCTGCTGGTAGATATAGAGGAAAGTTTAAAGTTAACATACTTCATGCCTACGAGAGGACTGCTGCACTTCCTTACTGGACATGGGCCCTAAGCGACATACCTACGTCGGTTCGGGAAACAGGCTACACCAATGTGTGACTGGCGTTGTGCAAGGCACTCCAGAACATGTGGTGTATGAGTGTCCCCTCTTCTATGATGTAGCAAATCAATTAGGACAATAACTTCCAAACAACGACACGCACCACCTGCTAAGGCAAGAGGACACATTCAATGTCTCAAGCAAACGGTTTAGTGCTTACTAAATGAACCTGTAACTACTTACGCTGTTCTTCTCTGCCTGCTCTTTAAATCCTCTCTGAATCCCGTCTGGTCTTAATCCCATGCTGTTCATCAATGTTCAGGTACTCGTCGACCGAGGGTTTTGCACACTACCTTCATTGTGGGTGGACTACATTTCCTGAGGATTCTCGCAATGAATATCATTTCATCTGACTAGTCGTTCCACGTCAAATCGTTCCCTACACATAACCGTAACCATCAAGGGATGTGCAAAATCTATGTATTCTATCTGGAAGAGAATCCCAGTAGGAATGCAATAGTTTCTTTCTTGTCCTTCCGATAACCAAGAATCTGTTCATCACAATTTATAATTACAAATTAACTCTGCCTCTTCTGTGGATCCAAACAAAATAGAACTCTGTGGATTTGGCTCCCTGGAGCCGGAACTGAACGCTGAAATCACCAACTCTCGAGCCGCGCGGGTTAGCCGCGTGGTCTAGACGCCTAGTCACGGTTCGCGCGACTCCCCTCGTCGGAGTTTCCTGTCTCGGGCATCAGTGTGTCTCTCGTCCCAAGCGTAAGTCACTTTAAGCTAGATTAAGTAGTGTATAAGCATAGGGACCGATGACTTCAGCAGTTGGCTCCTACAGGAACTTATTACCACCACCACCCAACACTCGAAGATAACTCTTTTCCAACGCAGAAGTCTCCTTCTCGGCGTTAAATTGTCACACCGACAGCACATCATCGAGAGCAGAACTGAGGGATTGCATGCTGTCAGCTCTCGTCGACAGGAACTGCCTGCAGTGATACAAGGCTTTTATTAAATAGCTTTTCTCCAGGAAGAGACGTGCTGCCCCCTACTAACTCGTCACCGGATGTAGGCGTGGTCTTGTTGTGGGCCCAGCGGCCTCTTGTTGTTGCCTGGCGAGGTACCTGGTGGTCCGTAGCTCTCAGAGCGCTTGCTCGCAATCTGGGGTCATACTGGAAAATCGCGCGTGGCTGCTATGGCCACCCAAGAGTTTTCTTTTCCGTGACTAGCGCGTTATAGGCGTCATGTGTGTTGCCGCTGATGCCCCTGAGCGTCATAGCAGGATGCATGTGGTCATCAATAATCTTTACATTTCAAAGCTCCACCAGTCCTTCAGTAACTATCACTGGTCCTAGTTAGGCTCAGGTGAACGTCCCCCATAGGTAATGCTGAACCAATTGGCTTGAGTCGGTGGGGCTGTGCATAATTCAATCATTTGTCTGGATGATGGTGTACCTGGACACTACCATTGACCAGGTACAACGACTAATGAGGTGATTCACCTGATCGAGCGAAACGATTCCATTGCTCCACAGTCCAATCTCCATGATCCTGCGACCACTGCAGTCGTAACGGACGATGTCATTAGGTCAACATAGGTAGGTTGGTTGGTTGATTTGGGGGAGGTCATCGGTCCCATCGGGTTAGGGAAGGATGGGGAAGCAAGTCGGTCAGAGGAACCATCACGGCATTAGCCTGAAGCGATTTAGGGAAATCACTGAAATCCTAAATCAGGATGACTGGACGCGGTATTTAACTGTCGTCCTCCCGAATGCGAGTCCAGTGTGTGCTAACCACTGCGCTACCTCGTTCGTCAACATAGGAGCGCTTAGCGATCGTCTGCAGCGGAGCCCTATGTTCAACAATAAGGCCTGAACGCTCTGCTTCAAAACGCTTAGTCCTGCACCAGCACTGTATTGTACTCTGCCAGAGATCGCGACCTATTCTGCTTACAGAGTGGCAAGTCCTCCCGCCTTGCTACATGATGAAGCGTGGACGTCAAAACCTTTTCGCACACTCATCGTTCCACTGTATTTGAACCACTACTCACAGATGCGCACAGTAGAAGCACACGAGCAGCCAACGAGCTTCGCCTTTTCCGAGACGCAAGTTCCCAGAAGCAGGACTAGATGAATCTGCCGTTTGTCAAAATCGATTCTGCCAGTGGATTTTCACACTGGGGTCCATATCATCGGCACAATAATTTCCAGTTCCGCCCTGCTCCGTTCTAAGACGACAAACGACGGAACACGAATGTATTGTTCGAATGGGACGGATGTCGGTAAATGAGATATGCATGTACAGACAAACAAATCATTACAATTTCAGCAAGAAATTGGTTGATTTATGCAAGAGAAAGAACTTCTTAAATTGAAGAGGTCAATAACGTGTTGGTCGACATGCAAACATTTGTTCGTCTTCGAATTGACTGAGTTGTTCGATGTCCTCAGGAGGGTATCGTGCCAAATTCTGTCCAGTTCGTGCATTAGATCGTCAAAATCCTGAAGTGGTTGGAGGGCTCAACCCATAATGCTCCAAACATTCTCAGTTTGGACGAAATTCGACTATCTTGCTGGCCAAAGTAGGGTTTGCCGTGCACGAAGTCAAGTGGTACAAACTCACGCCATATGCTGGAGGACATTATCTTGATGAAGTTTAAACCCAGGATGGCTTGCCATAAAAAGTGAAACGAAAAGTGAGGATATCGTCTGTGCTGTTGTAAGTAGGCTGTTTAGGTTTTTATGTTCGTAACGTCACGTAGCGCTCTGTATGAAAATCACTGACTGTGCTGTGTGCAGTCTGTGGCTCTTTTGCATTGTTGCAATATTTGCTATTGTAATGTTGGGCAGTTGGATGTGAACAGCGCGTAGCGTTACGCAGTTGGAGATGAGCAGTCAGCAGTGGTGGATGTGAGATGGCAGAATTTTGAGAGCGGACGATCTGGACGTGTGTCCGTCAGTAAAACGAAATTTGTAAGACTGGATGTCATGAACTGATATATATTATGACTTTTGAACACTATTAAGGTTCATTGTTTGTTCTCTATCAAAATCTTTCATGTGCTAACTATGCTATCAGTAGTTAGTGCCTTCAGTAGTTAGAATCCTTTATTTAGCTGGCAGTATTGGCGCTATCTGTATTGCAGTAGTTCGATTAACAAAGATTTTTGTGGGGTAAGTGATTAATGAAAGGTATAGGTTATTGTTAGTCACGCCTATTCTTTTGTAGGGATTATTGAAATTCAGATTTCGTTGCGCTAAAATATTGTGGGTCAGTTTAGTGATGATCAGAATAAGTAAAGAGAGAAATGCCTGAGTACGTTCAGTTTTGCTCAGCTGTTTGAAAATCAAATAACGTAAGGGGTTTACTATCACAGTAATACATAAATTTTTATAAGGGGAGGTTTCACTGTAAGGGTGCCGTAGATGAAAGCCAAGGGGTCCTGCTATGAAATGAAATGGATCCCATACTATCATTGACGGTGGGCCAATCAGATTGGTATGCCACCGCTGTCCATGGCGTTTCCATACACGTTATCGCTAGTCATCGGAGTTCATTACGAAGCGGGATTCATCATTGAAGAGAATTTTACTCCAATCATTGAGATTCGAACCCCAGTGAATAACGAAATAACGAAGACGAAGCTGCAGACGTCAAGGTCAGTGGTAGAATACCAACTTGACTGTCACCCAACATACGGCCCAGCAACCAATATTGATGCCCTGGAGTGCCATTTCACTTCATATCGTTTGACACTTCATATCATATTTGTTTGACACCCGCGGCACCCTTGAAGCACAGCAGTGCGTCGACGATACTCTACGCACCATTATTTTATACTGCATGGGATGCCACCTGGGCTTACATTTTAACGAGATAATGCCCAGCCGCACGCGGCTTCAGACTGTAGTGCTTGTTCTCGCGCTTGCCAAACACTATCTTGACGAGAAATGGCTCTGGATGTGTTCCCAACCGAGACCGTTTGGAACATTATAGACAGGGTCCTCCAGTCAGCTCAGAATTTTCACGATATAACTCACCATCTGGGCAGAATTCCTCACGGTATCCCTCATGAGGTTATCGAAGAACTCAGTCAGTCGATGCTAAGCCGAATAACTGCTTGCGGAAGAGCCATATGGGGACCAACGCATTACTGACCTTCTTAATTCCTGAATCTCTTTCTTTTGGAGAAATCATCAAATTTTTCTGTAATTGTAAACATTTGTTTTTTCAACTTTCACCGATTTTCGTCCCGTTCCGATAATTCCTTAAGGGGATAAGGAATCGGATTTTGGGTTAAAAAAATCCAGTGTCGTTTTATTGACGTATTATATTCCGCCAAGTTTCCTCTTTAAAATGACGTTTCATACATAGCTCTACCAGAATTATAACTATTTTATTTTTATAGATTTGTGAGATCGGGTATTGCGCTTTAGTTCTACACGTCTCTCATGGCTGATTCAAAAGTAGTTCAAATGGCTCTGAGCACTATGGGACTTAACTTCTGAGATCATCAGTCCCCTAGAACTTAGAACTACTTAAGCCTAACTAAAGGACATCAGACACATCCATGCCCGAGGCAGGATTCGAACCTGGGACCGTAGCGGTCGCGCGATTCCAGACTGTAGCGCCTAGAACCGCTCGGCCACTCCGGCCGGCTCTCATGGCTGACCATAAACTTTTTGGCAGTACATTTATATGACATGAATTCCAATATCCCGCTTTCCAGCGACTATTTATACACTATGTGTCCGAAAATCTTTCCCTCTGGTTTCCTCACATTACTGTTTGACTTCGTGATCGGACTGTTTGTAATCAGTGTGCTACATGAAAGTTGTTGTTGCCGAGTTATTTCGAATTTAGTGCTTCATTTTCGCAGTGAGAATGCCTAGAGCTAGAGCAAAAGTGTTTAAAAAGCCTGTGAACTGGCAAAAGAAAAGAAATCATGATTCATTAGCAAAGCAAAGCAGTCTTCATTATCACTGTTGGAAAATGTGAGTCCACTTACTACTGATTTGCCGAACAAACTTACTCCATATGGAAACAGGCCTTCTCATAAAAAAAATTTGTGATCTAGAAGATAAATGTAATTTACTTGATAAAGGGAAATAAGTTTTTGAACTCATTGATACGAGTGTATTGTGCGAAGCTCTTGAAAACAGTGTGTGCTGCAAAAAACGTCAAGGAAACGTTTCTCTGAAAGTAGAATCCCATGTTGGCCTGGCTGCCCAGTTTAATTTAATATGCAGTGTTTGTAAGTACAGCTGTAAGTTTCCAAGTTCTGTTTCAGTAACTGTAAATAATGAATACAAGAAAACTGAACTTAATAGTGTAAATATTAGGTTAGTTTATGGATTGCAAGCAATTTTTAAGGGCAAAGTAGCTGGTGATATGCTATGTGGTATTTTAAATCTTCCAAGTGTACCTTCAAAGTTTGATGCTTACAACTGTGTACTAGGATCTGCTGTTGAAGATGTAGCACAGAAGTCAATGCAGGTAGCTGTGGAAGAAACAGTGAAAGAAACTGATGACACGTGGCAAAAAAGGGATCACACCTCCAACAGTGGTGTTGTAATAGCAACTAGTGTTGACACTGGCAGGGTTACTTATGTTGCAATAATGTCTAAATACTTCAGATGCATAGACAGGCTGAAAAATTAACTTAGTGACGACTGTGCTGCTAATTATTATGGTAGTAGTGGTGGCATGGAGGTTACTGGGGTGAAAAAAATGTTTCATCGCTCTTCAGAGTGGTATAATATTCGCTGTCTGAAGTATCTCGGAGATGTTGACTCTAAAGCATTCAAAGAAGTTTTGGAAAGCAAACCATATGGGTACAGTGTAAACATAAGCAAACTTGACTGAACAGGTGTTGTGCAGAAGAGAATGGATGCCAGGCTGAGAAGGTTAAAATCAGTTATGAAACGGAAAACTTGCATGGCAAAGGAAGATTGACTGATTCCATAACAGGCTACATTCAGGATTGCAATCAGGCAAAATACAGGCAGTCTTGAAGAAATGAAGCCGGCCGAAGTGGCCGTGCGGTTAAAGGCGCTGCAGCCTGGAACCGCAAGACCGCTACGGTCGCAGGTTCGAATCCTGCCTCGGGCATGGATGTTTGTGATGTCCTTAGGTTAGTTAGGTTTAACTAGTTCTAAGTTCTAGGGGACTAATGACCACAGCAGTTGAGTCCCATAGTGCTCAGAGCCATTTGAACCATTTTTTTTGAAGAAATGAGGGAAGCTATATGGGCTTTGTATATCAACACAGCATCCACAAATGAGCATCCAGAAATGATTGTGCCCCAAGGTGAAAAGAGCTGGTGTAAATACAATGGGGGACTAACAACTGCAGAGAAATACATTTACGACCATAGTCTACTATTAGCCATCATGGAAGAAATAAAGCTCATTTTCTGAGATATGGCTGACAGAAGTCTTCTGATTAAATGTCTTCATGGAAAAACGCAGAACCACAACGAGTGCTCGAATAGTGTGATATGGCATTGTGATGTGGCATCGTCTCCAAAACAGTTTCTCGGAATTAATACACTAAATTTTGGTGTGTATGATGCTGTGGCAACCTTCAATCTTTGGAATATAACTAAATGCCAGGTCCTTCAAAAGTTAGGTTTGCATGTTGTTTCCCGCACAATATGCGCTATGTTGACTTTAGATCAGCACAGACTAAGGCATGCTGACAATATAATCAAGACATTAGTGAAAAAAGCAACACAGGTGCAGAGGGGTGCTAAAAGAAGACCTGAAGATGATTATGAAGACTGTGAAGGGGTATTAACAATGGATCTGGTATGTTTTAATCTTCTTTCTCCGTTTCCCGTAAGTATGCTTTCTACTTCTTCTAGGAACATTATCTCAGGTACTGGTGAAACTAGAAGTCTGAAATTTTTATGAATTAGTCACATGGGTTTCTTTTACGCACTGAAACAAGTATTTTTTAATTACTTGAATTACAAAAGACTCAGGGGTGATAATCTAGTAAAAACTGATCGAAAATATTTGCTTAAAAATAAATGTAAAATATCTCTGTAGGAAAATACTTTGGCATTAAACTGTTGTTTCACTATTGTTGTAACATATCAGTGCACATACAGTACAAATTTTCTCTCTCTGTCTCCAGTAGCTTGTGAGAAGATGTTCCCTATAGTAGGCATATTTTAATATTGTGGGGAAAGGCGATTCCGTATCCTCTTAATTTGTGAAATTCTTTCTATTGGAGAAATCATCAAATTTTTCTGTAATTGTAAACATTTGCTTGTTCATGTACGTCACATTTAACGATTTTCGTCCCATGCCGATAATTCCTTAAGGGTGTGTAGTTTTTTTTTTGTTTTTTTTTTGTTTTGTTTTTGAGTGTACTTTGTTTATCGTGTCAAGTGCGCGCATCGCCACCAAGCGTCCTTCAATGTCCGTTTGGGCAGTGTTCATATTTCGGCTCATCAGAGTCTACATGTGTGCGGGTACCCAGCAGATATCATTCTTCAGACATTGTGGATGTCTATACATCTACGGTCCACAGACAAGCTCATGTAGTATATGACACCGCGAGCCTCCGGCACATACTTTTACAACCTAGTTGGTGTTCAAAGGAAATAGATACGTGATTCCTTAATCGTACCACACTTACACACAATATCTTAAATACCGTAAAAGAGGAAGCGGGATGAAATCATGATTGGTAGTCACACTTTATAATTAAGAATAGTTTTGATATTACGCCTTCAAAAAATTTTTTGAGAATTACGAATTGTGGACGAGCCATTAGAAAAAGTTTTTCAACGTACTCAGTACTCAGTACTCAAACAGTCCCTTACTAAGAAAACAGAATTACTGACAAACTTCAGAAGCCGGCCGCGGTGGTCTCGCGGTTCTAGGCGCGCAGTCCGGAACCGTGCGACTGCTACGGTCGCAGGTTCGAATCGTGCCTCGGGCATGGATGTGTGTGATGTCCTTAGGTTAGTTAGGTTTAAGTAGTTCTAAGTTCTAGGGGACTGATAACCACAGCAGTTGAGTCCCATAGTGCTCAGAGCCATTTTTGAACCAAACTTCAGAAATTCAAACTCCCATACAGGATTTCCCTGAAAATACATATAATAAAACAATTACGTAAAGGGTGACTCAATGACACTTGAACACTTGTGTCAAGGTAAGATCCAATTACATAACATTAACGAACCACTTAAATAAAAAGAAACTACAGCAGAAACATTCATCATTAAAAATAAACGTTCACGTGCTCAGATATGTTACTAAAAAAATAAATACTAGAAATGACTGTACAAGGAACTCAGCAGATGCTATGCAGTTTTAGGTTTTGCCAGTTGTCAGTCCCCAATATTTAAGGAAACAAGTTCTTGTACGAACGGGTTACATACAATATATATTTATATATCCACCAGCTTTACCGCCTTAGTGTGGAAGGAAGATAAATACTAAACTTTGGAAGGCGATATGTGAACAACTCCCGGTAGTGGCGAGGTTCTTAAACACTGTCAGGCCTAGACCTCCGATGACATTTCACTCCCTGCCAAGGCGCTGGTACAATCAAAAGTTTCTGCCCGAATCACAAGGACATTCCAATAACTATGAAACATAGAAACACTCGGCGGAACCTTTGACTCACTTACACATGGATAAACTGTATTAATAGAGTGCACGCTTTAAAAACGTCAACATAAAATCATTTGATTGCAAGATACATAAAGCACTAGTAAAGCTTCTGAGGAATCTTTCAAATAACGGCCGCCATTTAACTAGGCCATCTGAACTCTTCCCCACAGTCTTAACGTTCGACTATGAACGTCTCATCATAATAATAAGGTCTAAATGGCACTGAGTGCGTCGGTGAACAAACACAATTACGACGACCTACTTAATATCAGGTACACAATACGAGGGAGCGGGTTCCACAGCTTCACCGCTTCCCTTCGAAGTTTGTTCCCAGCGAAGTCACAGAACTTGTATCTCCAAGCTGCCCATGGCAAAACGCCCAACCAATTTCACACCACATTATGTAACGGTCATCACGCTCGCACGGCAGCCGTTGACACTCGTCTCCCCGCGAATGTCACGAGATCTCGAGGGTTACTCCGTCGAAGGCTCACAACCCACGCGCTTCGCCAGCCAACCCGGAAGATAAGACATGCGAAAAGCAAAAATAACCTAGCTCAAACACAATCGATGATACATGAACAAAAGCCGGTCGGTTTGGCCGAGCGCTTCTAGGCGCTTCAGTCGGGAACCGCGCGACCGCTACAGTCGCAGGTTCGAATCCTGCCTCGGGCATCGATGTCTGTGATGTTCTTAGGTTAGTCAGGTTTAAGTAGTTCTAAGTTCTAGGGGACTGATGACCTCAGATGTTCAGTCCCATACTGCTCAGAGCCATTTGAACCATTTGAACCATGGACAAAATAACACTGGCGCCAGCTCGCTGCTGCTCAGAAATGACTGCCATTACCAAACAGAACTGCTCTGAAAGTGGTGGCGCCACTTCCACTGTGGGAACAAGGACAAATCTAGGGGTTCTCAAAATGTATGAGGGAGAGGTTGTCCATGGTCTCTGAAAATGACTCATGACAAATCTATACATATTGAAACCTCCTTTACAAATATACGAGGTGTGGCTAGAAAAAAACCGGACTAGTACTGGTGAAACAATAAAACGAATGCAATAAGGCTGAAAGTCGCGTGGCCTGTCACGTGACTCTCGCTCTGCCTCCTGCACTCAGTCTGCCCGTGGCGTCTGTTTTAAGTAGTTGACGTTTTGTCTGTGCGTCGGAAAATGTTGAGTGTACAGAAAGAACAGCGTGTTAACATCAAATTTTGTTTCAAACAAGGAAAATCTGCAAGTGAAACGTTTGTAATGTTACAACAAGTGTACGGCGATGATTGTTTATCGCGAACACAAGTGTTTGAGTGGTTTAAACGATTTAAAGATGGCCGCGAAGACACCAGTGATGACACTCACACTGGCAGACCATTGTCAGCAAAAACTGATGCAAACATTGAAAAAATCGGTAAACTTGTTCGACAAGATCGCCGTTTAACAATCAGAGCAGTGTCTAACAGGAGTTGACAAGGAAAGTGTTAGGCAGATTCTTCATGAAAGTTTCAACATGAACAAAGTGTGTTCAAAAATGGTTCCAAAGTGTCTCACAATTGAACAGAAGGAACGCCGAAGAATGATTTGTTCTGACATCCTGGAAAACATTGAAAGTGATCCCACCTTCTTACAAAATGTTATTACTTGCGATGAATCGTGGTTTTTTACTTACGATCCCGAAACTAAACGCCAATCGATGCATTGGAAAACTCCTGGTTCTCCACGACAAAAAAAAGCACGAATGTCAAAATCGAAATTCAAGGCAATGATGATTGTTTCTTTTTGACATCAAAGGGATTGTGCACATTGATTGAGTACCAGAGGGACAAACAGTGAATCAGCATTACTACATTAGCGTCCTGGCTACCCTACGTGAGCGAGTACAGAGAAAACGGAACGATTTGTGGAGAAAAAAGTCATGGATCCTTCACCAAGTTATGCCCCAGCTCACAGTGCGTTGTCAGTGAAGACGTTTTTGGCAAAACACAACATTCCCATCTTAGATCATCCACCCTACTCACCTGATTTGGCCCCCTGTGACTTTTTTCTTTTCCCTAAAGTCAAGTCAGCTTTGAAAGGAACTAGATTTGAGACTGTTGAAGCAGTAAAAGAAAAAGCGACGGAAGTAATGTATGGACTTACCGAAAATGATCTGCAGCATTGCTATGAACAGTGGAAAATTCGTATGGAGCGGCGTAGAGACCGAGGAGGAGAGTACATTGAAGGAGATAACATGAAACTGTAAATAATTGTAAATAAATGTTTTTTCCAGCATCAGTCCGGTTTTTTTCTAGCCGCACCTCGTAGTATGACTTAGATTGCCATTTCTTGACATCCGGGAGGCGGCACACCATCTTGGATGAAGAAACGTCTACAGTCACTGCTATGCCCCAGTGAATGTGACAGACCGAAGAATCTGTGAGGAAAACCCCTGATATCTACACTCACGATGAAACTCACAAAATTATTCGTAGTAAGCTGACCGGACAAAAACTTTGTCAACCTTTACAGGTGGCGCAGCAATTGAGTCACGTGCTCAACCGCTTGCACACTGCCTCTACGTGAGCGTGTCACTGAGGCACTTATGTTTCACGCAGTCACTGTACGTAAACATGGGTAAATGCATTGACGTGGTACAGTCGCAAAAAGGGGAAATCGTGTTTGGCCAAGCCCGTTGCAGTGCGGTGCTTGTTGGTTCAATAAATTCTTCTCTGTTTACAAGCTCCATCCACGTAAGCGTTCCTCTCTCTAGTCATTGTAATTACTACCGAAAGTTTAAGCTGCACTATATCGACGAGGAGTTCGAGAGATGCTGGGGAGATTGTCGAACGAACCTGCAAATAAACACGGCGACTTTCAAACGACTGACGGGCACCGAACAAGCTGTCATGGCTCTTCACCAACATACTACCATACGACGAAACACATAAAGGCGGGTTTAGTTTTAATGGACATCGAAATACATCATTTGAAAACCTTTAATACACGCTAATCTTGCCCATAAAACCATAAAATACAAAAAAATAACTGACTATCATACACAAGCGGCTACTATTAATACATAGTCAACGCAGGCAATCGTTGAGGCATCATGTAAAGACTACTTCGTGGAACATGACACTTTAGTGCTTACTAAATGAACCTGTAACGACAGGCGCTGCTCTTCTCTGGCTGCTCTTTAAATGCTCTATGAATCCCGTCTGGTCTGAATCCCATGCTGTTCATCAATGTTCAGGTATTGGTCGAAAGAGGGTTTTGTACGCTACGTTCATTGTGGGTGGACTACATTTCCTGACGATTCTCGTAATGAATATCAATTTCACATCTGGTTCCAATAAGTTTAATTTAGTCGTTCCACGTCAAATCGTTCCGTAGACATAGCCCTAACCATCAAGGGATATCCAAAATCTATGTATCCTATCTGAAAGACAATCCCAGTAGGACCGCAATAGCTTCCTTGTTGTCCTTCAGATAACCAATACTCTAGAATGAGATTTTCACTCTGCAGCGTAGTGTGCGCTGATTGGAAGGTAGGAGACGAGGTACTGGCAGAAGTAAAGCTGTGAGTACCGGGCGTGAGTCGTGCTTCGGCAGCTCAGTTGGTAGAGCACATTCCCACGAAAGGCAAAGGTCCCGATTTCGAGTCTCGGTCGGGCACACAGTTTTAATAAACCAATACTCAGTTCGTCACAATTTATAATTACAAGTTTACTCTGTCTCTTCTGTGGTTCCAAACAAAATACAACTCTATGGATTAGGCTCCCTGGAGCCAGAACTAAACGCCGAAATCACCAACTCTCCAACCGCGCGGGGTAGCAGCGTGGTCTTAGGCACCTTGTCACGGTTCGCGTCTGAGTTTTGAGTGTTCCCTCGGGCACGTAACTCAATTTAAGCTAGATTAAGTAGTGTATAAGCATAGGGACCGATGACCTCAGCAGTTTGCTCCTACAGGAACTTACCACTGCCACCCAACACTTGAAGATAATTGTTTTCCAACGCAGAAGTCTCCTTCTCGGCGTTAAATTGTCACACCGACAGCACATCATCGAGTGCAAAATTGAGGGATTGCATGCTGTCAGCTCTCGTCGACAGGAACTGCCTGCAGTGATACAAGGCTTTCATTAAATAGCTTTTCTCCAGGAAGAGACGTGCTGCCCTCTAGTAACTCGTCACTGGATGTAGGAGTGGTCTTGTTATGGGTCCAGTGGCCTCTTTTTGTTGCCTGGCGAGGTAACTGGTGGACTGTAGCTCTCTGTACGCCTCCTCGCGATCTGGGGGCATACTGGAAAACGTCGCGTTCCTGCTATGGCCCGCCATGATTTTCTTTTCCATGACTAACGTGTCGTAGGCGTCATGTGTGTTGCCGCTGATGTCCCTGGGCGCCGTAGCATGCATGTGGTCCTTACATTGTCAAGGCTATCCCAGTCCTTCAGTAACTAACACTGGTCCTAGGCAGGCTCAGGTGAACGTCCCCCACAGGTAATGCTGAACCCATTGGATTGAGTCGGTGGAGCTGTGCATAATTCTATGCATAATTCTATGGTGGTGTGTCTGGACACTGCCATTGACCAGCTACAACGACTAATCAGGAGATTCACCTGACGTAGCAGCAGCTCGGTTCCGGACTGAAGCGCCTAGAACCGCTCAGCCACAACGGATGAGGAAGGAAGTCGGCCATGCCCTTTCAGAGGAACCATCACGGCATTTGCCTGAAGCTATTTAGGTTCAAGTGGCTGTAAGTATTATAGGACTTAATGTGGTGTCACCGCCAGACACCACACTTGCTAGGTGGTAGCCTTTAAATCGGCCGCGGTCCGTTAGTATACGTCGGACCCGCGTGTCGCCACTATCAGTGATTGCAGACCGAGCGCCGCCACACGACAGGTCTAAAGAGACTTCCTAGCACTCGCCCCGGTTGTACAGCCGACTTTGCTAGCGATGGTTCACTGACAAATTACGCTCTCGTTTGCCGAGACGATAGTTAGCATAGCCTTCAGTTACGTCATTTGCTACGATCTAGCAAGGCGCCATTACCAGTTACTATTGATGCTGTAAAACATGTACCGTCAAGAGCGATGTTCACCAATTATGGATTAAAGTTAAGTATTCCAGCAGCTACGTACGTTATTGGCTATTATAATTACCTTGTCCTGTTCCAGACCTCACGGCAGCCTGCGTGAGCTTGAACGCGTGCCTTTTGGCTTCCTCATAGTGGCTTGGCTGTCTTGCCAAGCCACAACACTTAACATATGAGGTCATCAGTCCCCTAGACACAGAACCACTTAAACCTAACTAACCTAAGGACATCACACACATCCATGCCCGAGGCAGGATTCGAACCTGCGACGTAGCGCCTAGAACCGCTCAGCCACAGCGGCCAACTGAAGCGATTTAGGAAAATCACGGAAAACCTAAATCATGATGATCGGATGCGGTATTGAACCGTCGTCCTTCCGAATGCGAGTCCAGTGTGCTAAATACTGCACCATCTCGGTCGGTCAACATAGGAGCGCTTAGGGATCGTCTGCAGCGGAGCCCTATGTCAACAATAAGGCCTGAACCAGCACTTTATTGTATTCTGTCGTCCGATCTGCCACAGATCGCGACCTATTCTGCTTACAGAGTGGCAAGTCCTCCCCGCCTTGCTACATGATGAAGTGTGGACGTCAAAACCTTTTCGCACACTCATCGTTTCACTGTATTTGAACCACTACTCACAGATGCGCACAGTAGAAGCACACGAGCAGCCAATGAGTTTCGTCTTTTCCGAGACACAGGTTTCCAGACGCAAGGCCACAAAAATCTGCCGTTTGTCAAAATCGATTCTGCCAGTGGATTTTTACACTGTCACCCATATCGTCGGCACAATAATTTCCAATTCCGCCCTGGTCCGTTCTAAGACGCAAAACGACGCCACACGAAGGTATTATTCGAATGGGGCGCAAATGGGTGGATGAAATATGCATGTACAGACAAAGAAATCATTACAATTTCAGCAAAAAATTGGATGATTTAAGCAAGAGAAAGAACTTCTTAAATTGAAGAGGTCAATAACGTGTTGGTCCACATGCAAACATTTATTCGGCTTAAAACTGACTGAGTTGCTGGATGTCCTTCTGAGGGATATCGTGCCAAATCCTGTCCAGTTGGTGTGTTAGATCGTCAGAATCCTGAGGTCGTTGGAGGGTTCTACCCATAATGCTCCAAACGTTCTCAGTTTGGACGAAATTCGACTATCTTGCTGGCCAAAGTAGGGTTTGGCGACCACGAAGTCAAGTGGTACAAATTAACGCCATATTTTTGCGGGGGGACGTTATCTTGATGAAGTGCAAGCCCAGGATGGCTTGCCATGAAGAGTGACCAATCGGGACCTAGGATTTCGTCTACGTACCGCTGCCCTGTAAAGGTACCTTAGATGAAAACCAAACGAGTCCTGCTGTGAAATGAAATGGATCCCATACTGTCCTTCATGGTGGTCCAGTCAGATTGGTTACCACTGGTTTCCAAACACGCTATCGCTAGTCATCGGAGCTCAGTTCGAAGCCGGATACATCGCTGAAAAGAATTTTACTCCAATCATTGAGATTCGAAGCCCCAGTGAATAACGAAGACGTGGCTGGAGACGTCCAGGTCAATGCTGTGATACCAACCTGTCACCAAACATACGGCCCAGCAACCAATATCGACGGCCTGGAGTGACATTTCATTTCATATCAGCACCGTTTTGGTTGACACCCCCGGCACCCGTAAAGCACAGTGGGCTGTCGACGATATTCTACGCCCCATTATTTTACAGTGCGTGGGAAGCCACCTCGACTTACTTTTCAGCAAGATAATACCTGGCCGCACGCGTCGTGCGTCTGTTCTGTTTGTCTTCGTGCTTGCCAAACACTATCTTGACGAGAAACGTTTCTGGATCTGTTCCCAACTGAGAACGTTAGGAGCATTATAGGCAGGGTCCTCCAGTCAGCTCAGAATTTTCACGAGATAACTCACCAGCTGGACAGAATTCCTCACGATATCCCTCATGAGATCATCGATGCTAAGACGAATAACTGATTGCGTGGACAGGATTCCTCATGATATCCCTCATAAGATCATCGATGCTAAGCAGAATAACTGCTTACGTAAGATCCATATGAGGACCAACACATTACTGACCTTCTGAAGTAGTGAGGCTCCTTCTATTGAAGAAATCATCGAATTTTTCTGAAATTGTAAACATTTGTTTGTTCATGCGAGTCACATTTACCGATTTTCGCCCCATTCCAATAATTCCTTAACGGTGTGTCGTTTTTTATTTTATTTTATTTTATTTTATTTTTATTTTTTGTTTGTTTTTGAGTGTACTTTCCTTATCGTGTCAAGTGCGCGCATCGCCACCGAGTGTCCTTCAATCTCGTATTGGGTAGTGTTCACATTTCGGCTCATCAGAGTATACATGCGTGCGGGTACCCAGCAGACATCATTCTTCAGAGATTGTGGATGCCCATACATCGGTCCACAGACAAGCTCATGTAGTATATGACACCGGAAGGCTCCAGTACAAACTTTTACAGCCTAGTTGGTATTCAAAAGAAATGAGTGCCATTACCAAATAGAATTTCTCAGGAAGTGGTAGCGCCACTTCCACTGTGGGAACAAGGACGAAATGTTGTGGTTCAAAAAATGGTTCAAATGGCTCTGAACACTACGGGACTTAACATCTGGGGTCATCAGTCCCCTAGAACTTAGAACTACTTAAACCTAACTAACCTAAGGACATCACACACATCCATGCCCGAGGCAGGTTTCGAACCTGCGACCATAGCAGCAGCGCGGTTCCGGACTGAAGCGCCTATAACCGCTCGGTCAAAGCGGCCTGCGTAGGGGTTCTCGAAATGTATAAGGGAGAGGTTGCCATGGTCTCTGAAAATGATTTATGACGAATCTATACATATTGAAACCTCCTTTACAAATAGGGAATGACTTAGATTGCCACTTCTTGACACGCGAGAGGTAGCACACCATCCTGGATGAAGAAAAGTCTGCAGCCACCGATATGCCCCAGTGTATGTCACAGACGTAAAATCTGTGAGGAAAACCCCTAACATCTACATACACGATGAAACGCACAAAATTATTCGTAATAAGCTTACCGCTCCAATAATTTGTCAACCAGTGTGTACGTAGAGATGTATCGTTAAACCTTTACAGATGGCGTAGTGGTTGAATGATGTGCTCAACCGCTTGCGCACTGCCTCTATGTTAGCGTGTCACTGAGGCATTTATGTTCCACTCGGTCATTGTACGTAAACATGGGTAAATGTATCGACGTGACACAGTCGCCAAAAGGAGCAATCGTGTTTGGCCATGCCCGTTGCAGCACAGTGCTTGTTGGTTCAATAAAGTCTTCTCTGTTTACAAGCTCCGCCATTTCGAATGAAACACTCGAGTTTCCGATAGGTTTCTCTGGTATCGCCATCAGGAGATGAAATCACGAACTTCCATGGCTGGCAGGGTGTGTTGCTTATGCAGATGTAAAGGCGGCGTCTGGAACCTTCCAGAGATATCCGGAGTGGAGCATGCACGTACTGCAAGTTGGGCAGCTCCTAGCGGCTCTGTCCCGCAACGGGACCGTGACCCATGTGAAAGACTGGTTGTGGAGCGTACGTCGCAGCACATGACACTGCACGTCTTAGGAGTGGCAGCACTCGTCTCTGGCGGGGAGCGAGTAACTATTTCCGAAGAGAATAATAATCGCTGATCACACGTTTAAATGTGTGTAAGCTCTCGATAGTACAAAATGGCTCTCAGCACTATGGGACTCAGCTGCTGAGGTCATTAGTCCCCTAGAACTTAGAACTACACTCCTGGAAATGGAAAAAAGAACACATTGACACCGGTGTGTCAGACCCACCATACTTGCTCCGGACACTGCGAGAGGGCTGTACAAGCAATGATCACACGCACGGCACAGCGGACACACCAGGAACCGCGGTGTTGGCCGTCGAATGGCGCTAGCTGCGCAGCATTTGTGCACCGCCCGCCGTCAGTGTCAGCCAGTTTGCCGTGGCATACGGAGCTCCATCGCAGTCTTTAACACTGGTAGCATGCCGCGACAGCGTGAACGTGAACCGTATGTGCAGCTGACGGACTTTGAGCGAGGGCGTATAGTGGGCATGCGGGAGGCCGGTTGAACGTACCGCCGAATTGCTCAACACGTGGGGCGTGAGGTCTCCACAGTACATCGATGTTGTCGCCAGTGGTCGGCGGAAGGTGCACGTGCCCGTCGACCTGGGACCGGACCGCAGCGACGCACGGATGCACGCCAAGACCGTAGGATCCTACGCAGTGCCGTAGGGGACCGCACCGCCACTTCCCAGCAAATTAGGGACACTGTTGCTCCTGGGGTATCGGCGAGGACCATTCGCAACCGTCTCCATGAAGCTGGGCTACGGTCCCGCACACCGTTAGGCCGTCTTCCGCTCACGCCCCAACATCGTGCAGCCCGCCTCCAGTGGTGTCGCGACAGGCGTGAATGGAGGGACGAATGGAGACGTGTCGTCTTCAGCGATGAGAGTCGCTTCTGCCTTGGTGCCAATGATGGTCGTATGCGTGTTTGGCGCCGTGCAGGTGAGCGCCACAATCAGGACTGCATACGACCGAGGCACACAGGGCCAACACCCGGCATCATGGTGTGGGGAGCGATCTCCTACACTGGCCGTACACCACTGGTGATCGTCGAGGGGACACTCAATAGTGCACGGTACATCCAAACCGTCATCGAACCCATCGTTCTACCATTCCTAGACCGGCAAGGGAACTTGCTGTTCCAACAGGACAATGCACGTCTTCATGTATCCCGTGCCACCCAACGTGCTCTAGAAGGTGTAAGTCAACTACCCTGGCCAGCAAGATCTCCGGATCTGTCCCCCATGGAGCATGTTTGGGACTGGGTGAAGCGTCGTCTCACGCGGTCTGCACGTCCAGCACGAACGCTGGTCCAACTGAGGCGCCAGGTGGAAATGGCATGGCAAGCCGTTCCACAGGACTACATCCAGCATCTCTACGATCGTCTCCATGGGAGAATAGCAGCCTGCATTGCTGCGAAAGGTGGGTATACACTGTACTAGTGCCGACATTGTGCATGCTCTGTTGCCTGTGTCTATGTGCCTGTCAGTGTGATCATGTGATGTATCTGACCCCAGGAATGTGTCAATAAAGTTTCACCTTCCTGGGACAATGAATTCACGGTGTTCTTATTTCAATTTCCAGGAGTGTAGTTAAACCTAACTAACCTAAGGACATCACAAACATCCATGCCCGAGGCAGGATTCGAACCTGCGACCGTTACGTTCTTGCGGTTCCAGACTGCAGCGCCTTTAACCGCACGGCCACTTCGGCCGGCTTGTCGATAGTAGACGGAAATTTAAGACCTTTACGCAGTAGCTTTTCAACTACATATTAATTTCCTTTGGGCCGTGCATGGAGTCGAGTGTTTCCGAGGTACGGCGGACAAGCCGACTAGTGTGACGTCAAAAGTTCGTTGCAGGGCTGGTGTTTCTAGTTGGCCGCGGCGCGAGTCCGACTGACGTCACACGCCGCGAATTACTGATGCTACGTTTGAAACTCCCGCCCTCGCATCCCGACAAGCGTCAAGCCTAGGTCTCTGCTTTGGCTCACTGTCTAATGACATAGTGGTTAGTCTGGAATCTGTGTCACTTCTTACAAGAGTGTCGGTACATGACACGCTGGATCTTTTGGCCCAGCAGTTTCCACCTGAGATCGTCAAGCTGTTCGCTCTGGCCTTAAAAACGTACTTTCTGCACCTCAACTAATATCGTCAGATGACGGCTATTCCACTGTTTCTTGCCGTCGCCAACTTTTTGCTGGAGCGTTTCGAGGAGCAGGCTCTGAACTATGTGAGGTTGCGACCATCTTGATTCCTACGGTACATTGACGACACCTCCTTGTTTCGGGCTCAGGTGGAAATGCAGTGCAACATTACGCCGATGACATGAACGAAGTCCATCCCAACATTAAATTCACTTTCTAATTGGAGAGTGATGGCAAGCCTCCGTTCTTGGATATTTTATTTTACCGGAAGTCAGGAAGCCGGCTTGGTCATTCAGTGTAGAGTAAATCTACGCACACTGACTGGTACGTAAACGCCGACAGTTAACCTACCTCTACACAAGAAAGCGGTACCGAACGCGTTAGTTTACAGGGCAGAGGGTATTTCTGACGACGACCACCTAGAGTCTGACTTTTAGCACTTGAAGCGGGTGTTCATAGAAAATGATTACAGCAAGGAAGAAATTGCTAAAGCATTCAAGTGCCACCTGCGGAAGACGCGTCATGAAACGGCGAAAGAGACGAAGCCAGCCGCATAGCATGTGAACAAGAAACTGTCTTCGTAGTTTCCTCTGGCGGCGTGGTACTGTTGGGTGGCGTTTTTCCTTTGTGTACGCCGTTCCCATGGAGACTCGCCTCTTCCACGTTTTCTGTCTCCATGGAGCTATGTACGGGGCGAACAGAGCAAGTGCGAGCCATGTTCAGTAAGAAAGTGCACTACATTGTTATACTTGTTAGATAAATTGTATTTGTGAAAAGACAGGATATTTTGGATAATACATTTGTTGACAATTTTTCCACATAGTCGCTAGGCTATTCAGTGCAGGTGGTGAGCCATGGAACAAGATTCTTTATGACCTCCTCGAAGAACTCTCTCGTCACTGTTTCACAATATCGTTCTGCATTGACAGTCTCCTCCTGTGACAGAAATTCGACCAGAATGAAGCCTTTTCGGCCCCACAACACTGGGGTCATGATGCCAAAGTGATGACTATTTTTTTGGCTCAGGTGTGTGACGAGCCACCACTTTCCATCTACAATCACAATAGTGACAGAAAATCCTCATCTTCTGATTGAAGTAGCTAACGAAACTTGCGGGTGGCCTGCACCCGATTTTTCTTCTTCTGCTGTTTTGTCAGCTGTTTTCGGACCCACCTAGCGCGCAATTTCCGGCACGAGGGCTGTGGAAATTTGTGGAAACATCGGAGGAATTACACCCACTGTCAATCGGCAGTCTTCACGAGCAGTTTTCTCGAATTTTTGCACCAACTCATCACTAAAAACGGATGATCTTCCAGCCCTCTGTTCCTCGCGAACATTTGTTCTCCCTCCACTAAACTCCTTACAGTACTTAAACGATTCATAATACCTTCATCGTAAAACGTTTCGTTTCGCGAAAAAAATTTCAGTAGTTTTTAAACCTTCCGCGATTAGGAATCGGGTCACAGCACTTGGCTCACATATGGCGGGATTTCTTGCCGATATATTTCATGCAACTGGGCACTACAACGTCAGTTTAGGTACCACCGTGTTCCTGCTATGCTCGCTCTCATCAGGGGATTCCCCTCCCCCCCTACCATTTAGTGTTGCCAACCCTCAAAAAACAAACAAAACACACTAGAAACAGCCAGTTATTGTCACACTACGCTTACTTTCCGGATATGTGTCATAATAAATGGAAGATGTCCCGAGTGAGTTGCTACTCTCATACCGGGCGCCTCCCCAGGTGGCGGATAGGGGAACGCTCATCAGATATGATGGGCACTGAGGAAATAAAATACTCAGGGCGGACCAAAAGTAGCAAAACAAGTCCAGGAGCGACAGTTCCCAGAATGGGCGACTTCCAGGACAGCCAAAATCCACCAAGCGACTGCCTTGGATCAAGCGGCTTGACGGTCAGCGTCTGTTCACAGATTGTGCGGCTGAATCACCTTCCTCTACAAATCACATTTGTAGTTGTAATCTCGGAGACTTGTCTCCACACAGGAAAGATACATCCTTGAAAGTTCAAAACATGGAAAGTTCTTTTAGTCAAAATTCCCCGCCTGCCAAAATAAGACAGGAAAGATTGCCATCGGATCCGGGGGGCAATCAACCAAAGGAACTTACGGATGAATCGGAGCATCTGAATACACCGAAGCAAACACTGAGAACCAACACCTTTACAAACTTCGCCACGATAAACATAAACTCACTAGCTAAGGTTGGAAAACTCAAAACTCTACTGGACACTGCCATAGAGCAAAGGATAACAATACTCGCCATACAGGAGATGAGAAACACAATGCGGGAACCATACGAATCACAGGGATTCAGAATCTACCAAGGAATCCCTGGAAAGAGAGTAATGAAAAATGTACCACAATTCGGAACAGGTTTCATAGTGAAAAACACAATAATAAATTCTGTCAAGGAGTTCAAGGCCTACACGGATAGAATAGCAACTCTGACCATCAGGTCCGCAAACAAGACGTACACGTTAGTCAACGTGCACGCACCCACAAACGAGAAGAATAGAACTGACCCGAAACATGTAGAGGGATTCTGGAATCTGCTAGACCAAGTCCTCACTAATGTTCCATCAAACCACACTAAAATCGTAATGGGAGACTTCAATGCGCAGATAGGAAGAGAGAAAAGGTTCAGGAACATTGTTGGGGACTGGCCGGCACAAAAGAAAACTAGCACGAATGGCAGAAGATTGATAGAAATTTGCAGAGAACACAGAATGGTGATTAAATCGACCAGATTCAAAAGAAGACCACACAAGAAGAAAACGTGGAAACACACTGATTGGAAAAAGGGCGAATACCAACTTGACCATGTCTGTATGGACAAAGACCATCACAGAGAAATCTACAACGTTAAAGTTCTGAGGGGAAAGGACCTGGGCTCTGATCACTACCTGTCCAAAATAAAAATCAAGATAACACCGGCTGGAAAAAAGAAAAAAAGAACCAACCGGTTGAGACGAACCCACGACCAAGCAAAAATACAAAACAACACACAATACGCAATGAAAACAAACACAGTCCAATCAGACACGGAACTGGAAGAACTGACAGAGAAGTTGAAAACAATAGCTGCAGAAATAGCACAACCCGAAAAGAGAAAAAAACACCAGTGGTGGGACAGAGTGTGTGAGGAGGCAGTCGACAAGAGACATGAAGCGTGGAAGAAATTCCAAAATAACAAAACTGACGAAAATTTTGCAACGCTGACCCAACAGAGGAAAATAACTCAAAGAACGTTAAGAAATAGCAAAAGAAAGTATCATCACGGACTGCTGGACCAAATAGAAGATAGCTTTGCCAAAAACAACTCACGGCAATACTATAGAACATTTAGGGAAAAAACCAAAACCTTTACACCACCAACCCTCATGCTCAAAAACAAAGAAGGAGTAACGGCACACAACGATGAAGAAAATGCCAATATTATGGCGGAAAGCTTCCGAAATCTTCTGAACTGCGAAGACCCGATCAATATACTCGACATAAATACTAACACAGAAGTCAGGACACCGGAAGAGAACATACAAGCACCATCAATATCAGAAGTGGAAATAGCAATTAAACAATTAAAAAACAACAAAGCTAGCGGAGAAGACCAACTAACGGCAGAGCTATGGAAGTACGCCGGAGAAAACGCAGTGGCCAGCCTCCACAAGAACATTCAAAAGATCTGGAAAGAGGAGAAATTACCGACAAGATGGACAACAGCGATAATATGTCCCATCCACAAAAAAGGGAGTAAGACAGACCCAGGCAATTATAGAGGGATCTCCCTACTGGACTGTACGTACAAGATTCTCTCCAAAATAATTTATAACAGGGTCAGAGACCAACTAGAAAAAGAACTGGGAGAGTATCAGGCGGGATTTAGACCGGGAAGAAGCTGCCCAGAACAAATATTAAACCTAAAGCTAATCATCGACTACTACAAATCAAGAAACAAACAACTAGTGATCTCTTTCATCGATTTCCAAAAAGCCTACGACAGCATACATAGAGAATCTTTGAAGAAGATACTGAGAAATTTAGGCTTACACCCCAAACTGATCAAAATGATTGGGCTTACACTGGAGAACACAACCTCTAAAGTCAAATTCAGAGGAGCAACCTCAGACGCGTTCGAAATTAAAACAGGATTAAGACAGGGGGACGGGCTGTCCCCAATTCTGTTTAACTGTGCACTGGAATATCTGATGAGAGAATGGAGGAAGATTAATCCAGAACTAATAAAAGTAGGAACAAAAATCAAAGTAAACTGTTTAGGTTTTGCGGACGACTTAGCGCTATTAGCAAACAACATAAAAGAGGCAAGAACGCAAATTGAGACACTAGAAGAGATAGCTGGGAAAATTGGACTAAAAATCTCGTTCCAAAAGACCAAAATCATGGTCAGGGATCCTCTCTGCGTTGATCACATATCAATTTTCAACACTAAAGTAGAACTGGTGAAAAAATTCAAGTATCTAGGGGAAACAATAACACACAACAATAACGAGAAAATAAACTGGAAAGAAAGAACTGACAAACTGAAGAAGTCTCTATTCACAACTCAGAACATATACAATAAGAGATGCCTATCAACAAAAACCAAAATCAGACATTACCAGACGGTGATTCTCCCGGAAATACAATACGCATGCGAGACAATCTCCGGACCGTATAAAATAGGAGAGATAGAAGCAATAGAAAAAATAGAAAGAAGGATAGTAAGAAAGTGTATAAACAAGAAGAACCTAGTGGAAGGCCAATGGAGAATAATCCCAAACGAAACCGTCTACAAAACAATCACTCCACTAACAGAATTCTTCAGAAGGAAAAGGATATCATTCCTGGGACACATACTGAGAACGGAAGACACTAGACTAGCTAAACGACTGATCGACTTTTATTGGAATAAAAAAATCAAGTCAAACTGGGTGAGAGAAGTGCAGAAGGACATGGAAGAACTAGGAATCTCGAAGGAGGATCTTGTAACAAAATCACAGAAATACAGCGAATGGGTAAAAACAAACACAATAACACTCACGCACAAACCAAGGCAGAGACGAAATGTGGTGTATTCAGAGGAGGAAAGAAAACGAAGATCGGAACGGCTCAAAAAAATATGGGCTAAAAAGAAAGAAGAAACAGCCAAACAAATGAAACGGCTAAGGACGACTACAAGATTTGAACTAAAGTGATCCAATAGGGTCGTAAAAGCAATAAATAAATAAATAAATAAATGGAAGATGTGTTCGAGATTCAAAAAACATGCTGTGATAGTAAAGCGTATGAGGTAAAAACTGAATTACTATTTAAGAAGTTAAAGCTCTGAACTATTAAGCTATGTTGTAATACCTGGGCCAGTATGCACCAGAAAATAAAATTTATATATACATTGGAGACACTGACCACGAACATTTGACGGAAAAGTCGCAGACACTCGATAGTACTTAATACAGGCGCAACAAAATTGAATTTTGCACAGCTGACTGTTCAAATATTAAACAGTAGCTTATTTTTTGCCAAGAGACTGTCCAAAAATTAAAAAATATTAAAGTGTATTTTGGCTCGTAGTCCCAAACACTGCACATAAGGATGTTTCTCTCTTCTCTGTACTCGCTGAATCTAGACTTTAAAAAATAATGAATCCAATAGTTTCTTGAACCCCTAAGATAAGAACACCACTTCAAAATATAAGCTCTTCCCAATATTGCAATTAGAGAACCCTATCACTATCATATATTCCACAATATATGTAACTAATATGTCACGTCGCTAGACATTGCATTCAGTAGTTCGCATTCTTCCAAAACAGCAGTCGGCGATTTACTTTTTCTTGCATCTAACTTAATTCCATACAAAGAGACACAGTTTTTATTGCTAATGGTTTGCTATTGTAGAATTCAATGCACTCAAATTAACTTTCCTTCGCATCTCAGAGCATTTAGATAACAGAGGTGGTGGCCGGAAGTGTGCAACTTATGCTGGAGTGGCAGCATATAGCTGTGTTAACTAAGCATGGTAAACTAAATGACTCAGTTTGAATGAAGGAACATAGAGAAAAATATTATCAATATGTACGAATATTGTTCTCAAAAGAATGCAAGTGATTCACAAAGTCCACATGGTTCTTCAAAGTAGCAAATCGAAATAATATTCTCGTAGACAGTAAACATGTTCGTGTACTCTCAGTACACGGCATCTAACAGGGCAATAACTGTGTTATAGTGCAGAAGAGGATGATAGTTTTGAATCAGCAGTACAACGGATTAGAAACATGGTACTCATCGCCGTAATCAGCATCACCGCACGGTAGTATATCGTCACAAGTATGAACAAAGAGAGGTGCAAATATCTAGAATGAAGTATATAGCGGTGCACATATCTAGAACGATGTTATGAAATAACCTCCAATAGCCACCACGGCACGTAGCTTAAGACCTCAACCATTTTGTTCGTCATTTTAGAAACTCAGAGGCAACTCCCACCCACACAATACAAAGCCAGACTGCCTGCCAAATCGAACAGGCAGAACTTGACAATCCGCATCAGAACAAAATATCGAACACAGGTCCAAACAGTAGCACCTCGTGATTCCAGCAGCCGCGAACGATTCCCGTTGGCTGATGGCCTATGCCGACCTCCAGAGATACGAAATTCGTCAGTAGTGACACAAAGAGAGTGCTCAAAAAACTTATTTCCACTAATCGAAGATGACTGTAGCGGAAACACGCAAAGCATTGCAAAGATAAATTTGCAACTGAAGACAAGAAACAGTATTGAGAGCAAAAATGAAATTTCATATGAACTGGCAACTTCGCGCTACATTATACACAGTTACATTCAGAGTGTAGGTGAAAATGTAGAAATCATGTTTTACTTTTTTCCGCTTCCTTGTTTGTGTATCGTTTGACAGAACGAAGTCATATGCGAGATGTGTTTTCCTATCTCTGCTTTGATCAAGCGACCTATTGTTGTCTTGTGTTTTATAAGACAGGGAAATGGCCACCTTCAGAAACGTGAGAGAAGCGCTGTTAATTAGATCCATCTGAGATACACAAGAATGAACCGATACCGCTCTCCTCTGGAAGGTGCGGTGCTGTGTAGTGCGTGCGCGGCAGCAGCCAGTGAACTTGGAGCTGGAGCTTTTTGAGGGCAGACCGGAATTCCGGAGGTCTGTACCTTAATTAAAGAATTCTCCGAGAGTCTGGCTTGTGGACAGCAGGCAGGTGCGAGGCTACCAGTGGCGCAGAAGGCTCGTCCGACCAGTTTGTACGGGTCTCTTGTACAACAATTTTCATTCCTTGCCTTCGTATGTTCTGTGTTATAAGGATGAATTACTATCATAAGTAAGTATAGCCCTGAACTGTACGAATATACAGGGTGATTCAAAAATAATACCACAACTTTAGGAATTTAAAACTCTGCAACGACAAAAGGCAGAGCTAAGCACTATCTGTCGGCGAATTAAGGGAGCTATAAAGTTTCATTCAGTTGTACATTTGTTCGCTTGAGGCGCTGTTGACTAGGCTCAAATGGAAACAGATGAATCTTTCGTTTCAAAGATTGTGTTTAGTGATGAAGCAACTTTCCACACTAACGGGAAAGTCAACCGTCACAATGTCTGTATATGGGGCACTGAGAATCCGCGGGAAACAACTCAGTATGAACGTGACTCGCCTAAGGTGAACGTTTTCTGTGCCATTTCAGCCAATAAAGTTTTTGGTCCCTTTTTCTTCGAAGGTGCTACTGTAACTGGACTACAGTATCTGGAGATGTTAGAGAATTGGCTGTTCCCTCAGCTCGAACAAGAAGCACAACAATTCATATTTCAGCAGGATGGAGCGCCACCACATTGGCACTTATCTGTCCGTAACTACCTGAACGTCAACTACCCGAGGCGATGGATCGGCCGCCAGGCAGCCCGTGACAGAGCACTTCATCACTGGCCTCCAAGAAGCCCTGATCTTACCCACTGCGATTTTTTCTTATGGAGGTATGTTAAGGATATGGTGTTTCGGCCACCTCTCCCAGCCACCATTGATGATTTGAAACGAGAAATAACAGCAGCTATCCAAACTGTTACGCCTGATATGCTACAGAGAGTGTGGAACGAGTTGGAGTATCGGGTTGATATTGCTCGAGTGTCTGGAGGGGGCCATATTGAACATCTCTGAACTTGTTTTTGAGTGAAAAAAAAATCTTTTTATATACTCTTTGTAATGATGTATAACAGAAGGTTATATTATGTTTCTTTCATTAAATACACGTTTTTAAAGTTGTGGTATTCTTTTTGAATCACCCTGCATATCTTCTTGTGTGATGCCTCCTATTACTGCACGCTAACACTTCCCAACAGGTATTCTTCACTTTGTCGAAATACGTGAAAACGAGGCGACACAACACTATCTCTCATTGCAGTCAATATTTGTTGATTAAGAAGTTTAGATTCCAATTATTACCATCGGCCAGCTACACTGTTTAACGGTTGCCACTGAATATGCTCATTAATAGTTACTACGCGGCCGATTCGCGTTTCAAAATGAAATGATATCCTTGGTTTGAGTAGTACATGTACTCCGAATTAGTTCCTTCAAGAGTCACAGAGTTCATTTAACACAACACAGTGTTTTATAAGTTGTAAATTGTTATTTTTATAATTAAATGTTTCGCTGAGACATTTAAGTCTCTTATTATCTACGATAATAATCGAAGCAGGCGAAATGAATTAAAATTTGTGCTGCGGCCGGACCTCGAACTCGGATCTCCTTGTTTGCCAAAATCGTGCCGTGGTAGTGTAATGGTTAGCATTTGTGCCTAGCATGCAAGAAGTCTCGGGTTCGAGTCTCGGCCGCAGCACAAATTTTAGTTCATTTCGTCTGCTTCGATTATTGTTTTAGATATTATTATTATTATTATTGTTGTTGTTGTTGTTGTTGTTGTTGTTGTCCTGAAATAATCCAATACACGGCTGATGTCTCGTGATACTCTCTTCGAAATCGTAGGACACTATAGTTTTTCCTTAATTCGCCTTTTATTAACGCAAGTTCTTTGATATGACTCACTTCCATCAACGGTCACACTTCACCCCGGTAATAAATGTCCAAACAGGGTGTATAATCGAACGTCAAGTTGCGACGCGATGTTTGAATAACAACTTTGGCATCAACTGAAATTCTGATATTGGAATTAATGATAACAAACTTTTACCGGTTGAGATGTTAGCTGGATGTTAGCGTTATCTCAGTTCTGTCAGTTTTCGTATTTCTGATAATAAATTAAATGAACCGAATTTTACTTTTAATTACCCCGACTTCCAATGAAGTTAACAATATCACGCACTGGCGCATGAACTTAAGAGACGTGATTACTCAGAACTCAAACGGTAAGAGCTCGGACACTAAAATTTCGAACACAAAGACATTCAGATGCTACAAAATACCAAACACTAAAGACTCCCAGACGCCAGAGAGTCCCAGACGCTAAAGATGTTAACAATACGTGCGTTGGGTTTGTAAGTAGGCTGTTTAGGTTTTTTTTATTGATAACGCCACCTCAGTATGAAAATCACCGGCTGTGCCGTGTGCAGTCTGTGGCTGCTTTGCATTGTTGTAATACTCAACCATTGTAGTGTTAGGCAGCTGGCTGTGAACAGCGCGTAGCGCTGGGCAGTTGGAGGTGAGCCGCCAGCAGTGATGGATGTGGGGAGAGAGATGGCGGAGTTTTGTAATTTGTCATGAACTGATATATATATGATGATATCAAGGTAAATACATTGTTTGTTCTCTATTAATATCTTTCATTTGCTAACTATCCCTATCAGTAGTTAGTGCCTTCCATAGTTTGAATCTTTTATTTAGCTGGCAGTAGTGGCGCTCACTGTATTGCAGTAGCTTGAGCAGCGAAGATTTTTGGTGAGATAAGTGATTTGTGAGACGTATAGTTTAATGTTAGTCAGGGCCATTCTCTTGTAGAGAATTTTGAAAGTCAGATTGCGTTGCGCTAACAAAATATTGTGTGTTGAAAGTCAGATTGCGTTGCGCTAAAAAATATTGTGTGTCAGGTTAAGCACAGTCATCGTGTAAATTTGTTCAAAGGGGAAGTTTCATATGGCGACCCTGCCAGGATTCGAACCTGGAATCTTCTGATTTGTTCTTGTAGTTTGTGTAATTAGTGTAGATTTTGTTTATTGCTAGTGCGTAATTGTAGAGAATTTCCTTTGTAGTAGCAGTCTTTCATTGTTGTACAGTAAAACAGGTGTGGCATGCATGTAGATTTGCAAAAAGTATTTCGCAGCTGCAATTAACTAGATATTAATTTCAGTGTTATGTTAATGTGTTCTCTTATTTTTGCTCTTCAAATTGTGTTTTTCTGTGTTGTTGTGTGAAATATTGTGACAATAATGGCGTGTGAAAAACGTAACACTAGGCTCCAAAGTAAATTGAGAAATGACAGCGAAGACGAAAGCAGTGTGTTAGCGCCACCGTGTAATGAATTAACTAATATTCAAAGTAGTAATTTGGTAATTGCGCATAGGGAAATGGAGCGGGTTTCAAACAATGGCGTGGACAGTGAAACAATTAGTGAAGAGGGAAGCATTATCGATCGATCGGTCGGCAATAGCTCGCCTCAGGAAGCCGAAATGACACGACATGATCTCGCAAATACTGTAGATTCAGGTTCTGGGTCATCACCGTTTTCTCAAATGAGTCAAGACACATTTTCTGCTTGTCAAAATGTGAATGTTGCCGGTGAAAATGCACTGCCAAAAAGCATAGAGAAACAGATTCCAGACACTAATACATTGTTATTACAATTAATGCAACAAATGGGACAAAAGCTTGAAAAATTAGACACAATGGAACAAAATCTTCAAAAGTTAGTCACAACGCTCGAACAAAATCAGAAACAAATGGGACAAAATCTTCAAAAGTTAGACTCATTGGAGCAAACTCTTGAACAAACACGTGAGGATTTAACTAATGAGTCACATCACATTGAATCGAAGTGTCAAAAAGTCTGTAACGACGTAAAAACACAAACTTGTGAGCATTTTCAACCTATTTTTTCGCGGCATGAAAATGCATTACAGAATCACGAAGCAGCCATAAAAGAACTGCAAACCATTGTTCATGAAAATCATGAGACCTTGTTGGCTAAAATTGACTCAGTTGCATCTACCGATTCGGTTACGCAACTTGCAAAAACTCAAGAAAACTTAAAGGACACAGTAGATACTCTGAAACTTGGTTCAGAAAAATATACTGAGGAAATAAGTACACTATCGGAGAAAGTAGCCGAACTTTCGGATCAGTTCCCTAATTTATCTACGAAGGTAGATGATAATCTGAATGACACAAAACCGGTATTCTTTAATGACACAGAAGAGTGCGAACATATTAGGAAATTCAAACAAAATCAAAATCAATTCAATACACAGTACAAAAGAGAAATCCGCGAAGTACAAGATCAGCTGACACAGGTAATACAAGAATTACGTATTTCAGAGGACACTCGCGCCCCAATACGGGAAGAGGGACATAGAAATACGAAAAAGCCGCAACATAATAACACAGGGTATTTCGGAAGTTATGAAAGAAATTGGCAATGTGCACTGAATTTTGAGATGGAACCGCCGACACGACCTAACAATGACCGATATGCTACTCGTCGACACAATGATTTTTACTATAAGCTGTTAAAAAAAAAAAAAAAAAAAAGGGGGGGCAGAATAACTTCAGACGCAACAGTTCGGCGCGCAGTTACGATTCCGGGAGAAATTCTCCACCACATGACCGACAAACAAGAAACTATGTAAACTACCGATATAACGACAGACCTGAATTTCATCAGAACTGGCGGGATTATAACAGAGCTGGGCCCTCTCGGCAAGGCGAATTTCTAGAGGTTCGGTCTCCGAATCCCATTAACGACGCGCGCCAACAGACAATGACCCGCACCGCAGGGAGCCGCGTGCGCCGGCTGGCTCCGAGAAAAATATCATAGACGCTAACCTTGAGAAAAATTCCAGTATTCTTTACCGACTTATGCCGCATTCTGCACCACATTTCACACGTAAAACCGTTTATTGAGAGATAATGTGCCTTTTTAACTTGAGATTTTAATGCAACATTTTGGTTTACACAGAGGTTAGTTTATTTGACAGCTACACGACTATATCACGACGCTACTAATGAGTGACAGTTTACAATGTTGCTTTTGAGGTGTTTCTGTTTTATATTTGCACAGTTTTCTGAATTCTTTTGGAAAGAAAAACATGTTTTATTAGTAACTTTTGTGGTATAGCAACAATGAGGCAGCCTTTTCCGTAGTACAACAATACGTTACAGCACGGTACTTTCTTCATCACAACAATAAGCGTAATAACTAAGATATCTATACGCAAAGCATTTCACTTTTGTGTATCATCAGGTAAGTACATTGACTTCTGCAGAACTTAGCTTTCGGAGGACGATAACTACAAGACTTCCACAGAGATTATCTTACAACATGACGCACAGTTTAGCGCTACAGGACACGTATTTCAGTGATTAATTTTGTACTTAAAACATTTATTTTTAAAGATTTTTGAATTACAAAGAAAGTTTTCCGAGATACATTTCATTCCATTGCTGTAATTTGTAACACCTGAGGGTATAATTACATTCATCCTCAGGGGGGTACACGCTTACTTTGTGTACTATGTGTGTGGCAACCACAAGGAACCCTAGCTGATATGGTATTTGCTTATACAACTTTACACATCGGTACCATATTTCTCTAACACACAAATTACACAGCTATCTGATCATTTAACTGAGAGATAAACTTTTTTTTACTACATCACTTACACATATTTACGCAATTACACAGTTGGGTAACTTCACACTTATGAAATTGTATTTTGTCTGTACTTTGTGAACTGTTCATATTTTTTTCAGAACCATTGTGATACTATGAGAGCTTTGAATGATGTATTTGGTAAGGGAGCATGATTTTAAAGTACGTTTGAGGTAGATGACACTATTGAAATGAGCAGAGAATTTTTTTAGGTTTTGAAATTATTGGAGGAAGCTACGACGATTTTGAGATTTGACTGAGATGTTATGATATTTTTACGACGACGATGTGTATTATGCTGCTGAGGTATGTTTATGGTCAAGGAGCTGATACTATATGAGTTATTTGATTATGCTACGTATTTATTAACAGGAAATATTGAAGAAGCGTCGACGAATTTGTATATGTGTAATAAGGTAAGGAGTAATGAATAGTGATTAGGGCACTCTGATTTGTGGAAAAGGTTGTTGGAAACCAAGAATTGTACTTTAAGAGTTATGAAATGTGTGTAAATGCGTGAATGTATCACAATGCTGACGAATATTCTTTTTGGACACTTACATTTATAGGATTTTGTTTCTACAGATTTGCAACACTAATTCTTGACCTGTGAAACATTTTTATATCAGACTGCCACTGTAGCGCAAACTGCTGTCGTAAATATTTCCATACGAAAGTTAAGTGACCACCTGCACGTAATAAGTCGTGGGCACACAGCTGTGTCAGACACCTGGGCGACAGCCGCCCGAAAAAAAAAAAAAAAAAAAAAAAAGCCATTAGCCTTCCAGCGGCACATGAAAACGATGAGAAACATTTCACGGCTATTGTCGTGCTAATTGAGAGAAATGCCATATGGCTAGTGAATGACGTTTCACGCCTTGCTTTGCCCATTTTGTTTAATATCTAGTTTCTAGCTGCACTGCAGCACTGGTTAAAATAAAATTTTATAGATGTACTAATTTAAATATTTTCTGTCTGCAGATCTATTAAATAATAATTTTGTAATCCACATTCTTTGAAAAAGGAGCTCTTGGAATGGAAAGAACAATAAGAAGGGACAAATAACAGGAACTGCATACATAATTTTCTTTTCTAGTATTTAGGAATCTTTTGTAGAATTAGTTTTTGTGGTGCACCACTTTAATTACATAGTCATTAAGATGTGAATATACATTTCCCTTGTCTGCATTGTTGTCTTTACTGTAATATTTTTTCTGCTTGAGCGTTGTCATGTTTAGATATAATTTATTGCTTTTGCTTCTGCTGTTTGCCAGGCATAGTGTTATTGAATTTGACTTTGTATTATTCTGTTAAGCCAGTTTTACTAATGATTTCTTTTTATTGTTTGCTGCTCATTGCCTTATATTAGTTGTAATATTGCTGCTTGCTTTGACAATTTCTATTTTTTTTCATTGCTATTTGTATTAATTGTTTTGTGCTGCTGCATTGCCTCGTCCCTTAGTTTAGCATCTGAGCTCAGTAGATTTAAGTTAGCTTAAGAGGGGGTAGACTATATAAGAGAAATGCATTGAGAAGCTATACGAGAAAAGTACAGAAAGCAGGAATAGACAGGACTTTTTGGGAATAATGATGAACGAAGGGAGATCTCCAAGAACAAAAAAGGTTTTGTTCGCAAAATACTGCAGTACCAAAAGTTACACTAAAAACGAACCCTGTCCTTTCCATTGTGTTATCCCCCTATGTGTTTGTGTACCCTTGTGTATTTGTTTTCTTCCTGTCTCTGTGTAGTTTCATAGAACTTTTTTCTCTTCTAATACTCAGCTACATGAACTATGATGAGGAATACTGTTATCCTCAAATATAATTTGCATTGATAATATGTTATTTACTTTGTAAAGATGCTTAGACATGATTTATCTGTTTTGTTTTAATGCTCATGGGTGAAGTTGATGTTTCGAAAGTTACTCTGATCTTTCATGTATGTACTCATGTCATAATTCCTGTAACACTGAAGTATATATTTCTATTCTTTTGTAAAGCCCCTATTACTACAAATGTTATCTGTATTGTTATGTTCTTTAATCATGTGTTTTGTACCTTTGTAATTGTATTCTTATGTTGTAAATTTAAATTGTAATTGACACCAGTTCATCATATTATAAACTTCTAAGTTACATTTCACTGCACACGTTTCTGTTGGTCATAGTATATGGACAATATGTGAGAAGTAAGGACTGATAGTGTTTGCACGTGTGTTAATAATTCAGCAAGGGACTGGATAACAGCATTGCTTGTTCTAAGGACATTTAGAAAAAAACTTTGTGAGTGCACAAGTGGTGGTTATGGACTTGCTATATTATCCGCAAGACTCTTCAATGGTGATTGTGCACCTGCACAGTCACAACAGATGGCTGCTGGCTATCTCTACAAGGACTACAGTGGGTCTGCGTCTTTGCTGACTCACCAGTACCATTATTTCTCCAAGGACTGCAGTGGGTCTGCACCTCTGGTGGCCCACCAATACCGTAATCTCTACCAGGACTACAGTGGGTCTGCTCTGTGATGACCTACCCACCAATACTCTTCAAAACTTCGACTGACTCCGCTGTGGGTTTGCTCTGTTGTGGACCAATACCTGTCTGCATGTCAAGAGTCAGCACTGTCTTTCCGTTGGAAGGACAACGATACTTCAAGACTGCATGGAAATCCATTACTTCCGTGTGCATTTCCTTTTACTGCTCAGACTTTGAGAAAAACACTGCAATGTGATGAATGATCAGGACTGTCTTTATGGACTGTGAGAGAATTTTAGCTTTTGACCAACATTGTATCAATAAGTGTGTGCATTTGATTTCTTTGTTATTGTAATTACGATTATGAAAAATTTTAACAAATATGTATTGGCCAGTGCCCAACAAAATTTGTCAAATTTTTTGTGGGGAGCATGGGGGCTATGTAAGTAGGCTGTTTAGGTTTTTTTTATTGATAACGCCACCTCAGTATGAAAATCACCGGCTGTGCCGTGTGCAGTCTGTGGCTGCTTTGCATTGTTGTAATACTCAACCATTGTAGTGTTAGGCAGCTGGCTGTGAACAGCGCGTAGCGCTGGGCAGTTGGAGGTGAGCCGCCAGCAGTGATGGATGTGGGGAGAGAGATGGCGGAGTTTTGTAATTTGTCATGAACTGATATATATATGATGATATCAAGGTAAATACATTGTTTGTTCTCTATTAATATCTTTCATTTGCTAACTATCCCTATCAGTAGTTAGTGCCTTCCATAGTTTGAATCTTTTATTTAGCTGGCAGTAGTGGCGCTCGCTGTATTGCAGTAGCTTGAGCAGCGAAGATTTTTGGTGAGATAAGTGATTTGTGAGACGTATAGTTTAATGTTAGTCAGGGCCATTCTCTTGTAGAGAATTTTGAAAGTCAGATTGCGTTGCGCTAACAAAATATTGTGTGTTGAAAGTCAGATTGCGTTGCGCTAAAAAATATTGTGTGTCAGGTTAAGCACAGTCATCGTGTAAATTTGTTCAAAGGGGAAGTTTCAGGTTTATATATTAGTTGTTAAACAAAACGGAATTTCGTTAGCAACTCTTTGAATAAAGCTCCTTGCTACTTCACATATTACTTTATCCATTGGCTTTTATTATTCTTTTATTCAATTTTTCTCTTTTAAAATGGGAATTCATGATTCTGTATGAAAATGGGAATTGTTCATGGCTAGTTCGAATAAATTTTAGTTTCAAAAAGGACGAGATATGTAACAGGGTGTTACACCTGTACACAGTCGATTACGTGATCCTACTACAAATGAATAACGAAATAGTCGCAGTACACACACACTTGCTTCATATAGGCGCAACTGGATTAAATGTGCATAGCTATGTGTCTGAACAACAAATAGCAGGTAATCACTCATCAAGGAGCTGCCCAGAGTTATATGATATTCACGCTTTCTTGTTACAGCCAGATCGGTGCAAGGGCTGTTTCCTCATATCCGCAATCACCGAATTTTGGAATCAATATTAAGTCTGTCGCTCACTAAATCCAAGGGGATCAGCATGTAATTTAAGAAATTAAAAAAAGGCTCCATACACTACTGAAAACAATGATCGACAAAACATCTCTCTGTTATACTAAAGCACCCTCCATAGTATTCCAGAAATCTTTAGCAGTACACAAGTGTCCAGTGACCTACCTTTCTCCACCATGACTGTTCGTTGATACAGCTGTGGACAAGACGAGACACGGAAATGTATAAGTGTTTAGCGTGTGATAACTAAGAAACGGCTTAGGTTGAGTTCAATAATTCAGGGAAATGTTACGATTAGTTTGTGTGTTGATCTAGAAACAGTTCAGACGAATCAAACAGAAGGTAACGAAATCACAAGCTCTAAAGGCACGACTTTCAGCAAAACAATAACCTAGCTATAATTGGGAAGAAGATGTTTAAATTTACGACACAACGGATCGAAAAGATATAACTCGATTCTATAATCAGCTTCCACTACATGAAATGTGAACAATGTGTGAGTCTTCGTTGTCACCATGACCAAGGATACCATTTCACGTTATTAATCACTGCATGTTCAGTACACGGAATGATTTCAAAATAACTATACGAATATTTAGAACACACAACAGAATTATCCAACACGTCGCTTATTATTCACGACATCAAGAAATTGCAAGGATGCCACCCAGGATCTCCAACGTTCTAGAACTCCGAATTAGGGTCCCCGACACGAGAACACACCAGACGAAGCAGAGCAGAACAACTGATCACCGAACGAGGGAGAATAGAATGACGTAAGGCCATTCGAACTCTACCGTTCCTTTGCCTCCAGCAAATGCGAACGTTCCCCATTTGCTGGTGGCCTTCGCAGCCCACCAAAATTACAAACATCTTCCATTCCAGCCACAAAGAGATAATTAACAAAAACTGACAGCAGTATGAAATGTCAAAACACTGCAAAGAGAAACTCGCAGCTTCATAAAGCAAAAATATTCTGGGCAAAGATGAAAGAGCAACTGAACTGGCAACTTTCTCCCTTTAGGGATATTCATGAGAACCAGACACGACGGTTCTTAGAAATTTCTAGTAAGATCCAGTCCCGGTGAATGTTTCGGAGGGGATTTTCAGTTCCATTACTTGCTTCAAAACAGAGGAAACCTGAAACGTTACACCGGAATCGAGAGTAAACAACAGTTTTCAGTTTTACGCTGTGGAAACACTGTCCCACCAGAACAATGTAAGCACAGTGACTGTGCGTAAAGCTGTTTGTTTGTTTGTGACTGGATCCTGGCTATACACATATTAAAGTGTAACCAGAGATGAAGTGCTCGCGGATAACATGCGGGGATTTTTGTGCTGACTAGTCGCCGGCGATAGAAAAAAAAAATGGCTCTGAGCACTATGGGACTAAATGTGGTGTCACCGCTAGACACCACACTTACTAGGTGGTAACTTAAATCGGCCGCGGTCCTGTAGTACATGTCGGACCCGCGTGTCGCCACTGTGGGATCGCAAACCTAGCGCCACCACAAGGCAGGTCTCGAGAGACTGAGGAGACCTCGTCCCCAGTTGTACGGACAACATAGCTAGCGATTGGACGTGCTAAGCCTTGCTCTCAATTGCCGAGAGATAGACAGTAGAATAGCCCTCTGCTAAGTTAACTGGCGACCACCTAGCAAGGCGCCATTTGTATCAGTGCCTATAGCTTACTAATATTCAAGAGAGATGTATTCTAAGGACTAATTAAAAGTTAAGTAACAAGCATCTACGTACTTTTCTTCTTATTCATTTATAAGTTCTCATGTTCCAGACTTCACGCCCGTCTGCGTTAGCCTTGCGTGCCCTATCGGCTACAGCATTGTGTCTAGGCTGTATGGTCTAGACACAACACTAAACATCTATGGTCATCAGTCCTCTAGAACTACTTAAACCTAACTAACCTAAGGACATCACACAACACCCAGCCATCACGAGGCAGGAAAAATCCCTGACCCCGCCGGGAATCGAACCCGGGAACCCGGGCGTGGGAAGCGAGAACGCTACCGCACGACCACGAGATGCGTACACCGGCGATAGAACAATTTAATTATCTGACTCCGGCAATTCTGTATTTCAGTGCCCATAACAGAAAAGCAAGAACATTAAGACTTGTTGCGAACTACCGGTGATTCATTATACAGCAGAAATTAGAGTCACTACCAGTGTGAAACATGGCCTTTGGAAGTCGTTAAGGTGAGTAGCACGATTTCAAATGTGTTCGAAGGGCAAACTTCTATCATTTTATTGATCGCTTCTCGGTTCCCGATTGGTGCGTCCGTTAGTGCATTGTACAGATTGAAAATAATATCTTTATACGCAGCTTGCGCCGTACGCAGCATAACATTGTGTATAGTGGGGGGCTACCGAGTTTTTGAAACAGAGAGATACATGAACATAATTGTTTGTGGAGAGTAGACATTTTACGTGAAATCCCAAGGTGATACGTGTCTCCCAATGGTTTCTGCACCAGTAATAGTATTGCGTGGCAAGAGCAGTAGTTCTGCAGGGCAGAATGATCGAATGTACAGTTGAAATTTTCGTGAGAGGGCATTCAAAGCATTCTGTGGACGGTGATACACTCAACAGAACATTCGAGTTAGGCGTAGGTACAAGTTCCTTTCAAAGAGATGAGGAGCGATAAATTTTTGTGGACATATCTTGATACACAATATGTAAGCTGTGGTGTCACCGCCAGACACCACACTTGCTAGGTGGTAGCTTTAAATCGGCCGCGGTCCATTAGTACATGTCGGACCCGCGTGTCGCCACTGTCAGTGATCGCAGACTGAGCGCCACCACACGGCAGGTCTCGAGAGACGGACTAGCACTCGCCCCAGTTGTACGGACGACGTAGCTAGCGATGCACACTGACGAAACCTCGCTCATTTGCAGAGCCGATAGTTAGAATAGCCTTCATCTAAGTCAATGGCTACGACTTAGCAAGGCGCCATTAGCATTACATAGCTTGTATCTAAAGAGTCTCACTTGTATCGTCAAGAGCGATGTACCACAAGGATGGATTAAAGTTAAGTATTCCAGGAGCTACGTACTTTTCTTTATAGCATTCATTACGTATCCTGTTTCAGACCTATCTACTAGCCTGCGTGAGTTAACGCGTGCCTTTCGGCTACTTCCGAGTGGCGTGGCTGTCTTGTTACGCCACAACATAAGCGTTACGTTAAACAACGTTATCGATGAATCCGAATGCATAAGCTTTATGTTTTTTTTTTCATTACGTCGTTCTCATTACTCCATGGCGTGTATGCGCTCGAAAGGTGTGCCCATATTAACCTGTCACGACCCCGGAAGTAACGCAATAAACTGCGGCAAAACTATGTTTCCAGGTTCAAATGGCTCTGAGCACTATGGTACTTAACATCTGAGGTCATCAGTCCCCTAGACTTAAAACTACTTAAACCTATCCAAACTAAGGACTGCCCGAGGCAGGATTCGAACCTGCCACCGTAGCAGCAGCGCGGTTCCGGACTGAAGCGCCTAGAACCGCTCGGCCAGGAGCGGCCGGCCCTATGTTTGCAGGCTCAGAGAATTTCAGTTATTTGGAAAATGTATAAGGGTGTCATTGCGAGAGTTTCAAAAGTGAATTCCCTGTGCTAATTATTCCAAGGTGACTGCGAATTCACGAAGAAGACGCAGGTAGTGCAGAGCGTCCATCGAACGATGTAGTGTAGAAGTCAATCTCGCAGCTCAAGCTGCAAAAGCGCTGGTATGTAATATTTCACTTTGTGGATAAAGATTTCAGTCCGCATGTCGGAAGAGTGTAGAACAATAAAATAATAGAACAATAAATAAAATGTACTTGTCTATTTTGGCTTGCATTCCCTTCCGCCACACAAGCATGACGAATTCATTTACATCTGTATCTTCACCTAGGTCTAAATATATTATCTGCAAGCCACGATACTACTAGTTGTCATTTCCTTTCCTGTTCCACTCGCAAACAGAACGCGGGAGAAACGACTGTCTATATGTCTCCGTACGAGCCCTAATTTCTCGTACCTTCCACGAAATTGTATGTTGGTAGCAGTCGGCTTCAAATGACTGTTCTCTTAAGTTTTCAAATGGTTCAAATGGCTCTGAGCACTATGGGACTTAACATCTGAGGGCATCAGTCCCCCGTAACTTAGAACTACTTAAACCTAACTAATCTAATGACATCACACACATCCGTGCCCGAGTCAGGATTCGAACCTGCGACCGTAGCAGTCGCGCGGTTCTGGACTGAAGCGCCTAGAACCGCTCCGCCACCACGGCTGGCCCTCTAAGTTTTCACAATAGCATTCCTCGAAAATAACGTCGCCGTCCCTCCAGGGATGACCATTTGAACTCCAGAAGCAATTCCATAATACTGGCTTGTTGACCAAATCTACTGACCTCTGCTTCGATGTCTTCCTTTAACCTGACATGGTGCGGAGCCCAAACACTCTAGCTGTACTCTACAACAGGTCACACTGGTTTCCAAAATGTGGCCTCCTCTACAGATGCACCACACTTACGCGAATTTCTGTCAGTAGCCCGAAGTCGACCATTTGCCTTACCAACCAGACTCATCACATGCTCGCTCCATTTCATATCGCTTTGCATATACACTCCTGGAAATGGAAAAAAGAACACATTGACACCGGTGTGTCAGACCCACCATACTTGCTCCGGACACTGCGAGAGGGCTGTACAAGCAATGATCACACGCACGGCACAGCGGACACACCAGGAACCGCGGTGTTGGCCGTCGAATGGCGCTAGCTGCGCAGCATTTGTGCACCGCCGCCGTCAGTGTCAGCCAGTTTGCCGTGGCATACGGAGCTCCATCGCAGTCTTTAACACTGGTAGCATGCCGCGACAGCGTGGACGTGAACCGTATGTGCAGTTGACGGACTTTGAGCGAGGGCGTATAGTGGGCATGCGGGAGGCCGGGTGGACGTACCGCCGAATTGCTCAACACGTGGGGCGTGAGGTCTCCACAGTACATCGATGTTGTCGCCAGTGGTCGGCGGAAGGTGCACGTGCCCGTCGACCTGGGACCGGACCGCAGCGACGCACGGATGCACGCCAAGACCGTAGGATCCTACGCAGTGCCGTAGGGGACCGCACCGCCACTTCCCAGCAAATTAGGGACACTGTTGCTCCTGGGGTATCGGCGAGGACCATTCGCAACCGTCTCCATGAAGCTGGGCTACGGTCCCGCACACCGTTAGGCCGTCTTCCGCTCACGCCCCAACATCGTGCAGCCCGCCTCCAGTGGTGTCGCGACAGGCGTGAATGGAGGGACGAATGGAGACGTGTCGTCTTCAGCGATGAGAGTCGCTTCTGCCTTGGTGCCAATGATGGTCGTATGCGTGTTTGGCGCCGTGCAGGTGAGCGCCACAATCAGGACTGCATACGAACGAGGCACACAGGGCCAACACCCGGCATCATGGTGTGGGGAGCGATCTCCTACACTGGCCGTACACCACTGGTGATCGTCGAGGGGACACTGAATAGTGCACGGTACATCCAAACCGTCATCGAACCCATCGTTCTACCATTCCTAGACCGGCAAGGGAACTTGCTGTTCCAACAGGACAATGCACGTCCGCATGTATCCCGTGCCACCCAACGTGCTCTAGAAGGTGTAAGTCAACTACCCTGGCCAGCAAGATCTCCGGATCTGTCCCCCATTCAGCATGTTTGGGACTGGATGAAGCGTCGTCTCACGCGGTCTGCACGTCCAGCACGAACGCTGGTCCAACTGAGGCGCCAGGTGGAAATGGCATGGCAAGCCGTTCCACAGGACTACATCCAGCATCTCTACGATCATCTCCATGGGTGAATAGCAGCCTGCATTGCTGCGAAAGGTGGATATACACTGTACTAGTGCCGACATTGTGCATGCTCTGTTGCCTGTGTCTATGTGCCTGTGGTTCTGTCAGTGTGATCATGTGATGTGTCTGACCCCAGGAATGTGTCAATAAAGTTTCCTCTTCCTGGGACAATGAATTCACGGTGTTCTTATTTCAATTTCCAGGAGTGTATTTAAACGACATCACTCCGTTAAGCAGGACACTGCTAATGCTGTTTCTGAATATCACAGATTTCATCTTCCTACTCACCCGCATCCCTTTTCCACATTTCGAGCTAACTGCTATTCATCACACCAACTAGAAATTTTGTCTAAGTCGTCTTGAATCTTTGCACAGTTACTCAATTTCGCCATCTTACCGTACACAACGGCATCATCAGCAAACAGCATCTGATTGCTGCCACTCTGTCCCCAGATCATTTATGTATACCATATTCAGCGGATTAGACGCTACAGACTCTAAAACACATCTTAAGTTTTAAGTATTTTTTTCAATAAAATTTGTAACATTTTATTACTAGATTGCAAAGCCAGAATGAAAAACAATTCTTAAGCCTAGTTTACGAGATGACATTTGGTTCCGCCACTCGTTTCGTGGAATGAGTGGCACGCAAATGGTTTCATGTTGGACTGTAGACACGGCGCAAGCAGTATACACTTCAGTTTCGTCGTTTTGTGGGTTCAAATGGTTCAAATGGCTCTGAGCACTATGAGACTTAACTTCTGAGGTCATCAGTCGCCTAGAACTTAGAACTAATTAAACCTAAGTAACCTAAGGACATCACACACATCCATGCCCGAGGCAGGATTCGAACCTGCGACCGTAGCGGTCGCTCGGTTCCAGACTGTAGCGCCTAGAACCGCACGGCCACTCCGGCCGGCTTTGTGGGTTCCTCAGTCGTGTGTGAAATGTAAGTTTTGGCAGCTGCACGTCGGACGAGTTGTGATGCAGTTAAAGCTTTTTGCGTGGAATTGCTGCATGAGAAAAAAAAGAAACGTCTTTCGATTCGTGACCGGATGAAGCATCCTTGCTGCAATAATTTGTAATGTAAGACCCAAGAAGTTCTTTTAATTCTCTTAGAATATCACCAGAACTGTTAACGTTTCTTTTAAATAGAGTTAATTATGCGATAAGGAATAAAGATATTGTAATGCATGAAGCACTGTCGCCAGATCTGAAATTACATATCAAATTGCGTGCCTTACAATCGAGAACACTCGACATGCTATAAGATGCGGTTTTAGTTGGTGATGACGCTTTTCATTAACATCAATATTTATTAACATTAATAATTATTAACATTAACAGCAGTAATTATTCGAAGCAGGCCGCATTAAGAAGAGAATGGTTTGCAAATTACTCTCTCTGGGGAGCACTGCTGCGTCATTTCTTGATTTGTGTAGTCTTCCCTCCTGTCAACAATGTTCCCTTAAAGAAAAAAAAATGGGTCGGTCAACTCGAATGATGGGATTTTAGTCTTGTAGAAAAGAGCATTTCTACAGCTAGAACTACATTTTTTTCTTGTCAAACTGTCTGTGTTCTGATCGGACGTGACGGTTTAGGAGCAGCAATATGTTCCTTATTTTTGTAATCAGCATCACTGGAATTCCACAAACACCTATGCAAAGCATAGATATCCAAAAAGCGAATATTATTGTCCGTGCCCCGCTTCATATTTCAGTTTATCTACACTCATGCAACTAGTGTCGCCAAAGTTGGAACACGCCGAAAATGTTTAATTTCACCAACGAGTTGCGCAAACGCGCGGCGCGCATGCGCAGTGACCGGTAGCGCAGTTGCCTGCAAACCTAGTGTCGTCGTGTAAACAAAGCTTTAGCCTATGAAACCGAATTGACCCTTTCAAATCACTGAAAATCGTGATTTGAACTTCTTCTTCTTTTTCTTCTTCTTTGTCCTCTATGTCGTCACCGTTGTCCTCTTCGTGTGTAATATTGTCTTCACTACCATCGAGAGCCTTAATTCTGCCGCACTTCTTGAATGATTTAACAATAAAGTCTTCTCTCTCTCTAGACCACGACTGTTCCACCCAGTGATTTGTTCCATTCCTCTCTCATATACACTTTAAACGGTTTATTTATCGAGACACCATGAGTCTACAGTTGTGATCAAAGTCCTCCCTGAATAACAGTAAGTTTTGTATTTCCCTGTTTCAGTTGCTATTTCATAGAATTTTTCATGTGACTGCCAAACTAACCTAGCACAAGAAAAGAACTGCTCTGTAGTAAAGCACCTTTCCATCTCTCCCTCACTCTGTTAATAAATAATTTCGTACCAGCCTCGTCCATCAAACGCTTCTCACGTCATGAAGAAAACAGCACCTGACGCTATTTAAAAAGATTTTGGCATTGCTTTGCGCTAGCAAATGATCATTCGATTAATCTTAGTATCATCAGCATAACATGAAAGGGGTACAGTGTAGTGAATTTTTTTCATGTCCACTTGTTTTTATTGTCACAGTTTCAGCACCTTTTGTGGTGTCACCGCCAGACACCACACTTGCTACGTGGTAGCCTTTAAATCGGCCGCGGTCCGGTAGTATACGTCGGACCCGCGTGTCGCCACTGTCAGTGATTGCAGACCGAGCGCCACCACACGGCAGGGCTAGAGAGACTTCCTAGCACTCGCCCCAGTTGTACAGCCGACGTTGCTAGCCATGGTTCACTGACAAATTACGCTCTCATTTGCCGAGACGATAGTTAGCATAGCCTTCAGCTACGTCATTTGCTACGACCTAGCAAGGCGCCATTATCAATAGATATTTAACTTGCGATTCCTGTACCGTCAGACCGATGTACTCCAATTATGGATTAAAGTTAAGTATTACAGCAACTGCGTCCGTTTTTCTAAGATCTCATTTCTCTGACCTGTTCCAGACCTCACGCCAGTCTGCGTGTAATTAAACGCGTGCATTTCGGCCTCCTCTAGCAACACGGTTTTGGCTCTTCTGCCAACACAGCACCTTTCATGGCAACAGTTCTGTGGCTCGGCACGTTAAATGTCAAAGGATTTCGTCCATATTCGCTATTTGGCTTAGTTCCTCACTGGTTTTCTTGGATGTAAAGTAATAATCGATGTAAATATATTTTTTTCTATTCATAGCTATAATTCTGTCTGCTTTTATAGTCTACATCATCAGTTAGTCATGCTAGGATGGCTATGACCTGTACATGCTGTGTGCGGACGCAGGAGCAGCTGGCTGCAGTGCGGGAACAGCCGAACGGTCTGAACGGTCAATCATCTTCAGGCTAATGCCACACTAGGCGATATTCTCCGCTGAAGGTCAAGAATTTTTGTCGTGCCAGAAATAGAGCTCCATGTTGTAAAAAGCAGGTGCCACACTGGGCTGTAATTGTCGCTCCCTTAAGTTTCCGCGCGCCACTGTCGCTGTCGAATGGGCCCGGGCCTATTTTTGGCGCGGCAATAATCGTCGGCATCCCTGCCGCACTGGACTGTTATTATCGCCAGTCGCGCAGTGGCCACAAGGATACTGCACTCAGTTCTGTTTCGTCTGTGTGTGGCAATGTCTGAAAACTCTGCAAATACCATTCCAATGGATCATTTGGACCAACGAGTTAAAATTTCATAGAGTGGCTGAGATACTAGTTACAGCGCTCCTAGCGGCAACCAACGCTAACTCGGCCGCCATGTTCTCCTTAGTCAAAACAGTAGGAAAACGTTACTGTTGTTTGTGTTGGAAGTGTGTCAGCTGTTGTGATATTACTGCAATATTTAACTTTTTAGTTGACTTTTTTGTTACAAAATATAAAGTCAACATGCCTGCAGTGTGTTCAACGTTCAACTGCACAAATCGCAGCGATAGAACAACAAATATTTCATATTATAAGTAAGTATATTAGTACCGAAATACGACACACGTTTTTTAATGTTTATTAAAGAGTCATTTGCATTGGAACTGTAATTATGCTTAAGACAAATGCAGGAAAGTACGGTAATTTATTTATCGTTGATTACAGATTTCCTTTAAAAGATAAGGAAATTACAAAAAGATGGGTTATAAATATGAAGCGAGAAAACTGGTTTCCTACTACAGCCAGTTACCTCTGTTCAGCTCATTTTGAAGAGAAATATAGTACCACACAAATGTCCAGAGGCGCCTTTTGTCAAAAGCAGGACCTACTATCTTTAACTTTCCACCACATTTACAAAAGCAAGATAAAGTATTACGACCACAACCCAGAAAGCGATCTTTCGACAATTTGCAAGATAGTGCTGTTACAGTGACATCATTAGCACAAAGTAAGTCAATAATTTAATTTTACTCCGTGTTCTTATTACTTTGAATTACATACTTTCTATTATAATCTTATGGTGTAACTCTGTTATAAACTTATGATGTAACTGCATTCTTTCAGTGCCTGTCGGACCCGCATCTGTTTCTGCTGACCACAGTAACTGTCTACCAAGCCCTAAGAAGTTGAAAACACAATATAACAGAGTACAAGCAGAGAATGTGCGACTAAGGAAGCGGATAAAGCAAATGAAGCAACTTAGTGTACGACACAAAAGAAGAATAGTGCAGTTACAGACTTTAGTTGCTGGTTTGAGAAGAAGGCTATGTAGTTCAGTTTCTGATATGTTAAACAGTGAACATGTAGTTGGTTTGTTGAAGGAGCTATTGGAACTTCAGTGCAGTGCTAAAGTATGCCATTATTCTCAGCAAATAAGGAAATTTGCCCTGACCCTACACTTTTATTCTGCCAAGGCATAGCGACAAAAATATCGCATTTCTGCGCCCGTTACTGTTTCTAATAGTTAAACCACAACATGTTTAGAAGTTTCACCGTAATATTCTGGTGGTACCTGCTCTAATTGCAATAATTTATGGGCAACAAGTAACGTTATAGTGGATGGACAGACATCAGCCCGCTACATATTGTTAAGAAAAAAGATGGCTCACTTTGCCTCGTACTTGATTCACGTCATATCAATGACATAATTATTAATGAAACAGATCGACCACAGACATTAGAGGAACTGCTACAGAAATTTCACGGTACAGCTATTTATTCCACACTAGATTTGAAATCGGGATTTTGGCAAATTCAACTTCATCCGAACTGCAGAAAGTACACAGCATTTCTCTGTTTTGGTGACATCAATTTTGCAAATTACCATTCGGCTTAACTATTTCCTCTGCAGCTTTTATTCGCGGTTTGAACACAATACTTCCGACAGAACTTAAAGACAGAATTACGACGTACGTAGACGACATTCTTATCGCAGAAGCTAACTGGTCTGAACACAATGTGATTTTAGAACGACTGTTGCAAACTTTTCGTACACAAGGACTCACAGTTAATCTCAGTAAATCGCATTTTGGCAAAACTTCTATAAAATTTCTTGGACACGTAATTTCAGCAGAAGGCATTGCGCCTGATCCAGAAAAACTTCAAGCTCTACGTGACATTACTGTTCCTACAACGAAGAAACAATTACGCAGTTTTTTGGGCTTAATTAACTTTTTTCGTAAATTTATTCATCATTCTGCTTTAGACACACCTAGATTATGCCAACTAACAGGTAAAAACACTATTTGGTCATGGGATAAGCAAGCACACTCTGAATTCGTGAACCTGAAACATGCTTTGTTGAATGCTCCACTTTTATCGCACCCAGATCTTACCAGAAATTTTTCCATTGCCACCGACAGTTCTAACACCGCTTTAGGCGTACACATTTTTCAGGAAATTGAAGAAGATGGTTCTAAAATAGTTAAAAACATCGCATTTGCAAGCCGCATTTTGTCACCTGCTGAACGAAATTATTCCGTTACAGAACTAGAAACATTATGTGTTGTATGGGCCTTTACGAGATTTCGGCATTTTCTTTATGGAAGACATACCACCATTTACACAGATCACAGAGCGATACAGTTTTTACTTTCGGCTAAATTTACTCACGATAGATTAAGTAGATGGAAACTTTATTTACAGGAATTTAATTTTACAATTGTTCACATTCCCGGCACACAAAATGTTATAGCAGACGCACTATCGCGTTCTCTCAGCAACAATCAGCAAGACGTAGCAACCAACTTCTGCAAAGCAAATTTCAGCGTTATGTACATTCAGCAAGTTGCATTTGAAAATTTTATTTCATCGTCATTACAGGACATAGCACGAGAGCAAAGCAAAGACAATGTGTGGAAGGAAATTAAACACCTTTGGCAAGATAGGAATAATGTTACGATTAGGAACCACTACACTGTACGCAATGACATTCTATTTCGCCGCTCTCATCCAGACAGCAACAATTGGTTATTATGCATTCCTGACGAACTGGTTAACAAATTAATCTGGTACACTCATTTAAGTTACGCACATTACGGAGCCAGAAAATGTTTTCTTATACTGAGACAGAACTGTTATTTTACAAACATGGAAAAACGTATACGACGAGTTTTAGCGTCATGCAAAATTTGCCAGAAAGCTAAGTCTGACACAACTTCACATATTCCTCCATTATATCCCATTGTACCTGTTAAATTAAGACATATGGCCGCAGTAGACATTTTTGGTCCAATTGCGAGAACTAACAGAGGTTTTTGCTACATCTTTGTCGCTGTTGAACTCACTTCAAAATTTATTACTTTCACTCCGTTACGCAAAGCTACTGCTAAAACTGTTTCGAAAGCATTTGTAAAGCATTTTCTATTTCATGTAGGGCATGAGATGAGAGTAATTTCTGACAATGAATCACAATTTCGATCTGCTATATGGACACGCATGTTACGAGCTAGAAACATTTCTCCGATCTATATATCCAAGTACCATGCTTCTTCGAACCCCTGTGAACGATTAATGAAAGAAATTGGTAAACTGTGTAGAATATACTGCCACAAAAGACACATTAATTGGGACACACACATATTCTCATTCCAAGATGTAATTAATTCCATACCAAATGAATCCACTATGCTATCTCCGTATGTTATACTGAAAAACGTTGAACCACCTAACAAAATCACAGAATTAGTAAACTTTCCTACATCTCGTCGACTAAGACACCACGAAATAATTGACATTGCGCTGAACAACATCAAAAGTGCCGCAGAGCGCCGGAGAAGACAGCAAAAACAGGTTTGTAGACGCCGAGACTTTCACATTGGAGAGAAGATATTAGTACGTACACACTGTTTATCCAGCAAATTAAAAGGTAAGTGCAGTAAATTTGAACTTCTATACGCAGGTCCATATCGGATTCTCAGTATTCCTCACCCCAATGTTGTACACGTCGAAACTCTGAGAACCAGAAAATCGAAAGGAAACCACCACTTATCCAACATAAAACTCTTTATTGAGTGTACATACTTTACGATTTATCACACTGTAATGCTATTTACTAATTTTTATGATCATTTCTGCAATTATATTCACGTGACTAATTATTGATGACTATCGTATTTTTTCTTGGCAAGTGCCCGGCAAGGTAAGGTTAGCAGATCGCTCTTCTTGTCGTTACACATCAGACCGTGCATATTTTCCAGATGAGCTTACACATTTTATGACCACTTATGCAATTATATTTACGTGGCTAATTATTGATGACTATCGTATTTTTTCTTGGCAAGTGCCCGGCAAGGTAAGGTTAGCAGGTCGCTCTTCTTGTCGTTACACATCAGACCGTGCATATTTTCCAGATGAACTTAGACATTATATGACCACTTATGCAATTAGAATTATATGACTAATCTATTGATGATGACTATCGTATTTTTTCTTGGCAAGTGCCCGGCAAGGTAAGGTTAGCAGGTCGCTTTTCTTGTCGTTACACATCAGACCGTGCACAATTTTCCAGTTGAACTTACACATTATATGACCACTTATGCAATTAGAATTATATGACTAATTTATTGATGATGACTATCGTATTTTTTCTTGGCAAGTGCTCGGCAAGGTAAGGTTAGCAGGTCGCTTTACTTGTCGTTACACATCAGACCGTGCACATTTTTCATTTTTTGTGTGTATGATTGTTTTCCTGTTTTGTTTGTATACATTAAGAAATAGTTAAGATATAACACACACCAGTTGACTTTGATATTTTTTGCCCTGTGATATCTCAAGATCATTTATTTTTTTTGCTGCTGCATTGTGATATTCTCTGTACATTTTTGCCTTTGAACATTGTCTATGCTTTTGACATATTACGTTTTCTGTCATGTTATGCTGTATGCTTAATTGTCACCATTAACCAGTCATTATTTAGTGGGTATATGATTTAAATGCAAGAGATTAATCTTTGTTCATCAATTTCAGAAAGAAATGATGCGTAAAGGAAATAAATTAAACAGAAATGGGAATTTCACATACGGAATAAACGAAAGAAGATGCAATAACTTTATGAGGAAGAGTAAATGGATTAGGATTAACAAGAATATACTATACACATCGTAGAATAGCAGTCTTAACTAATTTTTTCTTTCAGAATACAAGGCGATTGATGCAAGCTGTCAGACAGAACTACACATCATAGTTTTAAGTGATGAAATATGCTAGAGATAAGGAATAGTTGTGTAATGAATAATGAAGTGATTTTTGCAGATGATAATGAATGCTGATGAAGAGTAATGATGAAGAATATACTACTATGAATAATGAAGTTTTTCTTTACAGGTGATGATAATAATGAAGTTATGATGATATGGATAGTGAAGTTTTTCTTTACAGATGAGGATAATGTTGAAGTTATGTATTTATGCTATGTAGTTATTTAGGTATTTGTTGCAGTTTGCTTTCAAATTTCTTGAGACTGAGAAACTTATGTCAATGGAACACGGTTTTAGAAAGCATCACCCATGCGAAACTCAGCTGGCACTTTTTTCACATGATATACTGGGAACTATGGATGAAGGGCAACAGGCAGATTCCATATTTCTAGACTTACGGAAGTCATTTGCTTCGATGTCCCATTGCAGGCTGTTAACGAAGGTACGAGCACATGGTATAAGTTCACAGATATGTGAGTGGCTATAAGACTTAGTAAATGAGAGATAGGACCGCTGATGTTCTCTCTATACATAAATAGTTTGGCGGACAGGGTGGCAGCAATCTGCGGTTGTTTGCTGATGATGCCGTGGTGTACGATAAGGTGTCGAAGTTGAGTGACTGTAGGAAGATACGAGACAACTTAGACAAAATCTCCAATTAGTGTGATGACTGGCAGGTAGCCCCAAATGGCGAAAAATTTGAAGTTCACGTGGATGGGTAGGAGGATCAGACTTGTGATGTTCGGATACAGTATTACTAGTCTCCTGCTTGTCACAGCCAACTCGTTTAAATGTCTGGGCGTAACGTTGCAAAGCGACATGATATGGAATGAGCATGTGAGGACTGTGGTAGGGAAGAGGAATGGTCGACTTCGTTTTAGTGGGAGAATTTTAGGACGGAGTGGTTCATCTTTAAAGAGACCGCATATAGGACGCTGGTGCGACATATTCTGGAGTACTGCTTGAGTGTTTCGGATCCGCACCAGATCGGATTGAAGGAAGGCATAGAAACAATTCAGCGGCAAGCTGCTAGGTTTGTTCTACATCTACATTTATACTCCGCAAGCCACCCAACGGTGTGTGGCGGAGGGCATCTTACGTGCCACTGTCATTACCTCCCTTTCCTGTTACAGTCGCGTATGGTTCGCGGGAAGAACGACTGCCGGAAAGTCTCCGTGCGGCTCCAATCTCTCTAATTTTACATTCGTGATCTCCTCGGGAGGTATAAGTAGGGGGAAGCAATATATTCGGTACCTCATCCAGATACGCACCCTCTCGAAACGTGGACAGCAAGCTACACCGCGATGCAGAGCGCCTCTCTAGCAGAGTCTGCCACTTGAGTTTGCTAAACATCTCCGTAACGCTATCACGCTTTCCAAATAACCCTGCTGGGTGTGGAGCTATTGCATCAGCATACTCTGAAAGGAACCTAATTGGTACACAGTCTGGTCCAGAAGACTTGCTTTTATGAAGTGATTTAAGATGCTTCACTACTCCGAAGTTATCTACTTCTATGTTACTCATGCTGGCAGTTGTTCTTGATTCAAATTCTGGAATTTTTACTTCGTCTTCTTTGGTGAAGGAATTTCGGAAGGCTGTGTCTAGCAAGTCATCTTTGGCAGTACTGTCTTCGATAGTATCTGCATCGCAATCGCGCAGAGAAGGCATTGATTGTGTTTTGCCGCTGTGCACCAGTGCAATGTCCTCAATACTTTGCAATGGTCAGTCGTAGAGGGAGATTAGTGTTGTGTATAGTTGTGAGTGCCTTATGTCGACGCTAAGTGAATTAGAACGTGCGCAAATTGATGGTGCATGTACGATGGTTGCTTCCATAAACGAGGCAGCCGAAGTTTCTAGTGTTCCAAGAGACCCCGTAATTAAGTTATATACCGCGCACGAGGAAAGTGGAAAAACATCATCCACTAAGTCGCAACGCAGGCGAAATTATGCGTTGAGTGATCGTGACAAGTAGTCGTCGAAGAAAATTGTGACAAAAACTAAGAGGACTCAGCTGCGAAGTTACTGCAGAGCTAACGGTCACACCCGTGAACCCTGTCAGCGGCAGAACTACACTAAAATACATGAAGATAGTAACTGTTGCGAAAGAACAGATGCCAATGATGACCATGCAGCTTATCTAGAAAGGAATGATAGCTAATCGAAACCCTTAGATCCAACTCGTCACCTTACTTGGCGCGAGTAATGAGTGAATGGTCAAATATCCTTTAGATACATTACGAATGTAGGTTGTGGACAGTGCCCGGCCGTGTTCCCATTGAGAACAGAACGATGGTTGGAAGAGAGAAAGGTTGAAGGTCTGAGTGTGTCGTGAATGCGTAGTAGCTGTTGTTCCATTATGCATATGATTGTGGTGCAGTTGAATTGGAGATCCATTGTTGGCAGCCAAAACATTTCCGCTTCCACATTCGTCGAATCCTTATGCCGATTCACCGTGGGTCGTTTCGTCGGTAGATTTCCAAACGAGTTGTTCTCTTCCATCTTTCTGGTATGCCGTCTGAAAGCGTTGCAATGTGCCATAAAGAACATCGAATATATATGCTGTTAGGACGGTTAAACTATAGTCTCGCTGGTAGTTAAATGTAATAATGGTCTTTTATAGGAAGGGATTTGAAAAGGTTTCTTGACCTCTTCTGGTCCAGGCTCTTTTTTCTTGAAAATCTTCTGCGTTGTGTCTTCTCTTCTTGGTGCTTCTTGCTGTCTTCTTACTTGTGACCTGTTTAACTTCGTTGTCTTTCATCCGTTCTCATGGCGACTTCTTCACAGTTGTTGTCTATTCTTCACTGTAATCGGTTGTCCATCTAGATAAGTTGAACAGCCTTCCATCCTTTTCCTGCTCCGTCTCATGTGTTGTCACGGATTTTCAATGTTGAATCACGTGTTGTCTGATGACAGTCTCCGCTATTCTGCACACTGAGTTACAGAAACGTGTTTTTTCTTCTTTCTGTGGTGAATCTAAGCCTCCGCTCGTCCTCGCCGTAATATGTCCACCTCCTGTCCTGTTCGGTGGACCTTCTTTATCCCTTCATACGCAGCTTTGAATAGGTAGGAATAAAGCTCACTTCAGAGTGCAAGTTTCTTGCATTCAGGCTGCGTTGTATCTCTCCAAACTTTTCCACAGATGAGTTAATCTCTAGGAACGTCGTTTCCACCAATGGCCCTTCTTTTGTTATCTCGTAAGCTGACGTACCAGGCGCTCACACTCAGTGTCCCTTCCTCTCACGCCTAACCACTCTCCTCAGTCTCGTCGTCGATCTGGCCGCAATGATGCTGCACCTTTACACTATCAACTTTACAAACATTAAACAAATTATTTATATGACTTTACAAAAAGTATCATTAATTCTATCAAAATTAGCTTCCCCATTTTTTTTTCATTTAACTTAATTCTCCTATAAGATAAAGGTCATGGATTCCTCATCTTCATCATGATGGATAGTAAAAGATTGATGTTGATGACGATTAGTCTGTTAGTAACCCCTTTTTTTCTAATTACAGGTATATTATGTTGTTTTGAAAACTTCTCACCTTGACTCCGACTCCAGTGTCTTTTTCTGAGCCATATCTTCTTTTTGTCCTTAGCTGTAACAGAACCTCAAAATACACTTTTCATTTTTTTTATTGCCCTTCAAAAACCGTTGTTCTATTGTATTGTTTTTAACTTCGTATTTATCCCTTCCTCCTAATTTTTCGATCGCAAACTTTTACATTCCTATCTTCTCTCATTGTACTCTTCCATATAGAAACCTTTTCTGGGTGAACATAAGCTCCTACTGTTCTACCTCCTGCCTCGAAATAATATGTTTTTTGCTTATCATAATATTTCAATTCTCTTTCCTAATAGTTACCACCTAACGACTTCTTATTCTTCTTTGTCGCATCTTTCTATTACAATATAGATTGTGGAATCTTCCACAAATACTATATGTTTCACATATTCCCTAAAATATCTCTTCAATTACTTGTTCACCGTCCTTGACGGAACAAAATTAAAATTACCTATCTCCTTCTCCTCTCATTATCTATTTCCTACCTACTTCTTCACTTCTTTTCTTCTACAAAAGGAAACTTGCTCCTCCTTCACACTAAGCCTTTAAGAGAGAATCTACTACTATTTCGTTAAATTATCCACATGCTAATCTCTATTTTTCTTCTTACGTTCAATTCCTTCCTCAGAACAAACTTCATTTGCAGAAGAGTTATATTAGTTGTTACTTTCCTGTCTTTTCATCATCATTATTCCCTACGAAGTTTATTTAATTATTCGAGATAAGTACAAGCTAAAAGTTTTACTTGTGTGCCTTTTGCTTTCTTTTCTATTCTTTGTGTTCAGTTTCTTTTGTGTAACCTTCATATATAGAAAAGAATTTTACTCTCAACGCTGTAACCTTCCCATCGCTTGGTGCAAAATTACAAAATGTCTATGTTTTACTTTAGTTACTGGTGTGAATTCACTTCTAACTAGGTATCACTATTGGTGTCATCCGTGGTGCTGGATCCTCATGCTATACTATTACTTTCTCCGTTTCGTATAAACGCGCTACATCTTCTACAGTTTGGTCATCATCAACATCAGTTTTTATACTACTGTATATATTCACCCTTTCTGACTGCTGTTCCTCATCATCGTCGGTCGATTCCCAGTCAATTGAATCCCAGCATGCAGGCGTCTGTATTCGATCTCCCCTTAAACCTACTTTAAAATCTGGCTTATCAAAACTAAGTCTACTTACATGTATGATTATACAATTCACTTCATTATTCGGTCGAATTACTCGTGCCTGGTCTGCGTACCGCTCATCTCGTCAATTTGTATTTTACCTAGGTTTGGTGGCCTCACCTCGACTTCCTCTATCGGTTAATTTCGCATGTTTTGTTCCGATGAAGTTTGATTTTCCCAACATTTCTGTGTCCTGGCCATTCTATTTCCACCTGAATAACCTGGATTTGGCTGCTGAAAACCTCTAAACGTTCCGCCTTCGTTTGCACGGCGATTGTATCTCGGATCATAGTTACCACTGTAGTTTCTAGGATCAAATCCCTCATTATAATTCCTCGGTCCCCCGAAACCATAATTGTTACTTGCCCTCTGTGCGTTACCAAAACCATAGTGAATATTCAGAATGAGATTTTCACTCTGCAGCGGAGTGTGCGCTGATATGAAACTTCCTGGCAGATTAAAACTGTGTGCCTGACCGAGACTCGAACTCGGGACCTTTGCCTTTCGCGGGCAAGTGCTCTACATACAGACCTACCCAAGCACGACTCATTTCCGGTCCCCACAGCTTTACTTCTGCCAGTACCTCGCCTCCTACCTTCCAACCTTTACGGAAGCTCTCCTGCGAACCTTGCAGAACTAGCACTCCTGAAAGAAAGGATATTGCGTAGACATTGCTTAGCCACAGCCTGGGGGATGTTTCCAGAATTAGATTTTCACCCTGCAGTGGAGTGTGCGCTGATATGAAACTTCCTGGCAGATTAAAACTGTGTGCCTGGCCGAGACTCGAACTCGGGACCTTTGCCTTTCGCTGGCAAGTGCTCTACCAACAGAGCTACCCAAGCACGACTCATTTCCCGTCATCACAGCTTTACTTCTGCCAGTACCTCGCCTCCTACCTTCCAAACTTTACAGAAGCTTTCCTGCGAATCTTGTAGAACTAGCACTCCTGAAAGAAAGGATATTGTGGAGACATTGCTTTGCCACAGCCTGGGAGATGTTTACAGAATGAGATTTTCACTCTGCAGCGAATTGTGCGCTGATATGAAACTTCCTGGCAGATTAAAACTGTGTGCCTGACCGAGACTCGAACTCGGGACCTTTGCCTTTCGCAGGCAAGTGCTCTACCAACAGAGCTACCCAAGCACGACTCATTCCCCGTCCTCATAGCTTTTCTTCTGCCAGTACCTCGTCTCCTACCTTCCAAACTTTACAGAAGCTTTCCTGCGAACCTTGTAGAAGTAGCACTCCTGAAAGAAAGGATATTGTGGAGACATTGCTTAGCCGCAGCCTGGGGGATGTTTCCAGAATGAGATTTTCACTCTGCAGCGGAGTGTGCGCTGATATGAAACTTCCTGGCAGCTTAGAACTGTGTGCCGGACCGAGACTCGAACTCGGGACATTTGCCTTTCGCGGGCAAGTGCTCTACCAACAGAGCTACCCAAGCACGACTCATTCCCCGTCCTGACAGCTTTACTTCTGCCACTACCTCGCCTCCTACCCTCTTGGTAGAGCACTTGCCCGCGAAAGGCAAAGGTCCAGACTTAGGGTCTCGGTCCTGCACACAGTTTTAGTCTGCCAGGAAGTTTTATAGTTATTATTGTTCTCCCATGGGTGACTACAACTCCTTACAAAACGATTGCCTTTTCCTATGTCATTATTACCATTAGAGGTGTTATTAAAACCTGATCGGTTACTGTTATTCCCCCTACTATTGTTTTGTCTGCTTGTAGGTTGTTTTCTTGCTTCATCTTTACTGAAGATGAATTCAAGTTTTCTTAACATTCCTTTAAATACTTGTATGTTATCGTCTGCCCTACCAACCATTGTGCACATCCGTATCAGGTCCCCATCACTGTATAGATTATCTAAGCACTGATTTTTCTTTGTCATATATTCGAAAAATCTAACGGGTTTCTTTTCTCCGGAATTTACGAATAACTCTTTCTGTAGCAACTCATACTTCATTCTGTTCTGTGTTTCTGTGGACCAGTACCGCTCCAAGAATGCGGTTTTAAATTGTTCGTATGAATGACAATCCGCCGCTACTCTTTGCATGGTTTCCGCTACTGCGCCGTCCATATTCCCACAAACGAATTCATTTTTATAGCTAATCGGCCAATGCTCTGATAAACAGATCTGAAATTGATTTTTGAACGTGCGTGCATGTAAACCGTTCCCGCTTTCTTTGTGGTGTTGGAATTTTCTGACTGCCAGAAAATGATCATTGTCAAATTTTTCTCTTCCACCATACGGCGTTTGTGTTTTCACATCATGACCCGTTTCTTTTACTTGTGTCATATTTTCTTGTACTCGTTCTACCGCATTTGGGTCTTGAGCTGACATATCTATGTTCCATTTGGCATCGTGTCTACGCAGTAGTGTGCAGTTGCCTACACTGAACCGTTCCTCATGCATGGGATTGAAAGATTCGTTTACATTTCCCATTACTGGTTCCGTGTTTTGCCTTTCTATTAGATTCACATGAGCTTGCGGTCTGTAACCAGCTGTGCTGTGACTCGGACATTGTGGAATTGCTACATGTTTCGCAGCATTTCGCTCCTCTCTCGCGTCATCCGCCTACTTTCGGAGGGTCGGCTGCGGCTCTGCTGGAATGCGCTCGTCTACTGTTTCTCGCTCCCTTGTCTGGTGTGACCGCACATCACCCACTTCGCTACCCTGTGTTAACTGTTCCTTTCCCATTTGTTTTTGTTTCGCTTCTGTGATTACTGATGCAACCTCTTGTGAATAAACGACTGGAATTTCATGACGTTTCTGTGTTCCCGCTACTGCTACGGAAGATTGCACAACTGACTTTTTCCTTTCTGGATTACTCTCTATTACTACACTCCTGGAAATTGGAATAAGAACACCGTGAATTCATTGTCCCAGGAAGGGGAAACTTTATTGACACATTCCTGCGGTCAGATACATCACATGATCACACTGACAGAACCACAGGCACATAGACACAGGCAACACAGCATGCACAATGTCGGCACTAGTACAGTGTGTATCCACCTTTCGCAGCAATGCAGGCTGCTATTCTCCCATGGAGACGATCGTAGAGATGCTGGATGTAGTCCTGTGGAACGGCTTGCCATGTCATTTCCACCTGGCGCCTCAGTTGGACCAGCGTTCGTGCTGGACGTGCAGACCGCGTGAGACGACGCTTCATCCAGTTCCAAACATGCTCAATGGGGGACAGATCCGGAGATCTTGCTGGCCAGGATAGTTGACTTACACCTTCTAGAGCACGTTGGGTGGCACGGGATACATGCGGACGTGCATTCTCCTGTTGGAACAGCAAGTTCCTTTGCCGGTCTAGGAATGGTAGAACGATGAGTTCGATGACGGTTTGGATGTACCGTGCACTATTCAGTGTCCCCTCGACGATCACCAGTGGTGTACGGCCAGTGTAGGAGATCGCTCCCCACACCATGATGCCGGGTGTTGGCCCTGTGTGCCTCGGTCGTATGCAGTCCTGATTGTGGCGCTCACCTGCACGGCGCCAAACACGCATACGACCATCATTGGCACCAAGGCAGAAGCGACTCTCATCGCTGAAGACGACACGTCTCCATTCGTCCCTCCATTCACACCTGTCGCGACACCACTGGAGGCGGGCTGCACGATGTTGGGGCGTGAGCGGAAGACGGCCTAATGGTGTGCGGGACCGTAGCCCAGCTTCATGGAGACGGTTGCGAATGGTCCTCGCCGATACCCCAGGAGCAACAGTGTCCCTAATTTGCTGGGAAGTGGCGGTGCGGTCCCCTACGGCACTGCACTGCGTAGGATCCTACGGTCTTGGCGTGCATCCGTGCGTCGCTGCGGTCCGGTCCCAGGTCGACGGGTACGTGCACCTTCCGCCGACCACTGGCGACAACATCGATATACTGTGGAGACCTCACGCCCCACGTGTTGAGCAATTCGGCGGTACGTCCACCCGGCCTCCCGCATGCCCACTATACGCCCTCGTTCAAAGTCCGTCAACTGCACATACGGTTCACGTCCACGCTGTCGCGGCATGCTACCAGTGTTAAAGACTGCGATGGAGCTCCGTATGCCACGGCAAACTGGCTGACACTGACGGCGGCGGTGCACAAATGCTGCGCAGCTAGCGCCATTCGACGGCCAACACCGCGGTTCCTGGTGTGTCCGCTGTGCCGTGCGTGTGATCATTGCTTGTACAGCCCTCTCGCAGTGTCCGGAGCAAGTATGGTGGGTCTGACACACCGGTGTCAATGTGTTCTTTTTTCCATTTCCAGGAGTGTATGTCGGATGTACTACCGATTCCGGTGTCTCGCTACTACTTTCTGTACGATTCCCGATACACTGTTTCAATTCTGTGCGAAGGTCTTCAAACTGTTTCTAAGTTATCGAGACTATGTTTTCAATGCGTGTGTCAAATCTATTTAATGCGGCTCGCGTGACACGTTTTCTGACATTGAACTCTTCCACGATTTGTTTCGCCTTACCAGACGTCTTACGTGCTAACTTATCCACTCTTTGATTAACGTTAGACACTGCATTCTGCACCTGGTCAACGTCAGAACGCACCTTTTTCTGGTCAGCCATTAAACGCTTGTATCAGCTCCGGATTTCAGAAAGCTGTTCATTGGCTTCTGTTCATAATTTTTGCTGATCTTCGTGGACTTTCTCGAACCCAGCGTAAGTTTTAAATTGGAGCTTGGCCGTTTTGGTCTTTAAATCTTCTAACCTTGCATTTGTTTCTGTTTTTAATTCTGCTAATCCTACATCTGTTGCTGTCTTTAAAACGTTGTTGCCGTTTCCAGGTCTGCTAACCTTGCATTTGTCTACTTTACGACCATAGTGAGTTGCTTCAATATTGCGAACATACTATCTGAATCTTCGCTATCGTCACCTGTCACTATTCGATGAAAATATTCCCGTTCGCGTCTTTCACGTGGCGTTTCACCGACTTCCGAGCATTTCTTTTCGAACTGCGCGAGCCTGCGCTCTCGTCAACATCAAGTTATAGGACCTTACACGTTTCCAAAATGATCATAGAAAGTTTCTTAGACTACGTACACAACATTAGCAACACTATTCACTGTTTGTGCAATTTCAGCCGTACTAAAAATGCCGCTAATAACTTCGTGCGCGCCAGCAAGGTAATGCACAATCTACTTCTACTCAATGATACTTTGATTCTACGTGTAAATACAATCTTTCTACACTTTGGTTGTTCTAGTATGTGTGTGTAGCAGTGTCTCGAGTTGTCTGTGACAATGAGTGTCTTGGTGTTACTTCGTTCAGATTGGAAGACTTATAAAGAGTACTACGTAAATAACTTTAGAACCATATTTATTTGATATATATGTTTCCGTAAAACGTAGTTAAAACTGAATATCGTCACAGATTACATCCCTGAATTTCTGTTCCTGTTCCTGAATTTTTCTTTCAAAATAATCACGCTTAGCTAATGGATTACTTTATCTGGTATTCTGTTTGGTGTCTGACGAAATATGTTTCATATTTATGTGTGTTCGGAGACCTTCCACATTTATCGCGTAAACTGAATTTAAGCGCAAGCAGAGAAAAACATTCCGAATTGCAGTTCACCCCTACTGTAATTCCAATCACTCTTACAGTTATATTGGATATGAATTCTTTAATAGCTCGATACATACGCTGCAACAAGTACGTTTCTGGTGGAATCAATGTTGATATCCAGAGACACTTAAATATTATGTACTATGGGGCACACATCTCTTTTATTAGGCACTATTAAACCTTTGTACTTCATACGTCAAACTTATATACGAGGCCTGTTCAGAAAGTAAGCTCCGATTGATTGCCAAATTGAAACCACAGTGAACATCAGAAATGTTTTACTTGTAACAATTAGCTACACCTTTCAGCTACTTCTCTACGTAGTCGCCGTTCTGACTTAGACTTTTGTCATAGCGTTGTACCAACTTTTCAGTAGCCTCATCATAGAAGGCAGCCGCCAGTGCTTTCCGCCAATCCTCCACGCTGGCCTACACCTCGTAGTCTGTGTCAAAATGTTGTCTTCAAAGACAGCGGTTCATGTGACCAGAGGTGAAACTCAGGGGGAGACAATTGCGGACTGTATTGTGGGTAATCTCACATTTCCATTTGAAAACGATGCAGGAGCATCTTCATTGCCCCTGCAGAATGCGGCTGAGAATTGTCTTGAAGAAGAAACAGCACGACAGTTATGTAATGTTAGCTGCATAGCTTCAGGCGAAATTTCTCACCAGGCCCTCGTACTTGGCGGCAGACACTATTTTCTAGACATCTTTACGCACTCACTGCGAGCTCAGAAATGAGAAGAGCGACGTGATGCTAACTGGGGTTATACTAGAGACACTACCCAACACATCTGTGCAAAGCTTTATCGGATTTTCATAGTCGTTTCCATTTCGCGACCGATCGGAGCTTACTTTCTGAACGGCCCTCGTATCTCTATAATATCTGCACTGATCGTAGAATTTTCCTGTGGGGTAAAGGTGCACGAAGGTTGGTTAGAAATACGTAACATGGCAATGCACGATTACTGTGCTGACGAAAAAAGATCTCGTCTAAGAAAAAAAGGCATCTTAAACGTCGGAGCGAGTGATGTTAACTCACCGTCTTGTTTCTCGTAATCTAAGGAGATGTCACGATAGGTGCGTGGAGATTTGATTTCATTGCCCACTGTCAATTCTTAGAAAGACTTTAATATTGGTCCAGCTGCCAGTTACCTTCGTTTTATGTCAGTGATTGAGCAGCACGAAATTAGTGTTAAAACCAATAAAGTACCCACTGTTGAAACATTTAAACAAGAGCAGCACGAAATCAGTGTTAAAACTAATAAAGAACCCATTGTTGAAACATTTAAAACAATTAAAATAGTAAAACTCTGATTAATTAAACATGTTTTCATAAGTAGATATTACAGCTGAATATTAAGAAGGGAGTAATTCTCCTTTCTCATTAAACCAGACAGATTTTCAGGACTCACTCGTGCTGAAGATGCTAAGGCTTGCAAGGAAAGTACCGTTGCGCATGTTCTTGCATCGGTCCTAAGAGTCACTTCGCATTCATGTCAGTTTTCGAGTAATATAAACTGAAATGTAAGGAAGAAAACTATTGTAATCGTTATTTGTCTTTACATACCACAAAAGTAACTCTTGTTCACAATAATCTACTATGAAACGTAATTACAAAGATATATACAATCGTCCTATAAAATGCGATCATTCTAACGTACGGTTTCATAATATAAAATTTACTTAGCAATATCCTTATCTCAAACGCCAGTGTACATACACTATTTGGGAACATTTTCAACACTTTTATTGCGTACGTATTGACACGTAACGTCTATTTGTTCCTAATTTTTCTCTTTGTATTCACAATATGTTTCGAACATCGGTAGAGCTGCTCCATATTTTTCGAGTCAAGTTTGAGTAGGTGGTGAGGAATGATACATAGTTAAAGTTTTTGAGATATGGATCCGATATTGTGAAGCGAATATTTCATGCTGTATGAGACCCTGAATGAACAAAGAGGGTGAGGTACGTGCAGGGCGTGCATTACCATTTTTTTCGGTTCATAACTGATAGTTAAAGCTGAAATATTATGCGTTACACAGATTTACGTATATGCATTTTACCTATGGTGAAACAGAATGTAGCGCCATGGGAGCCAAACAAATAAACGTCGTTATTTGGTTAAACCGAATGGCTGTAGATAATGAGTTTTGTACTGGGAACCATGTCCTTCGTGCTACAGTTACCACTGTGGCCATTCCTTGAGTCTTCGGTTTAAAAAAGAAATGAGATATTGCTAATGCGCTAATACACTGCTGCATACGAATACGCTAACAAAGTTGCCCCTTACTACGTGACTTTGCAGATGTGCGCCTACGCTGGATAAAGGGCGGGAGTATAACCCAGTCTGCAGTCGGTGGTTCTAAATGGCTCAAATGGCTCTGAGCACTATGGGACTTAACTACTGAGGTCATCAGTCCCCTAGAACTTAGAAATACTTAAACCTAACTAACATAAGGACATCACACACATCCATGCCCGAGGCAGGATTCGAACCTGCGACCGTAGCGGTCACGCGGTTCCAAACTGACGCGCTTAGAACCGCACGGCCACACCGGCTGGCCAGTCGGTGGTTCTCTGGTTACTGAGATACGCCCGCTTACCTCACCTCTTCTACAGATTTCTCGCTAGCCCCACTGTAATACTTTATCTGTAGGTTAGCCGCACGGGGAAACCGCGCGGTCTTGGGCGTCTTGCCACGGTCCGCGCGGCCCTCCCGTCGGAGGTTCGAGTCCTCCCTTGGGCATGGGTGTGTGTGTTGTCATTAGCGTTAAGTTAGTTTAAGTTAGATTAAGTAGTGTGTAAGCTTAGGGACCGATGACCTCAGCAGTTTGGTCCCTAAGACCTTACCACAAATTTCCAATACCTATATGTAGGTTACGGCTTCTAACACAGCTATTTTCAACAGTGAGAGTGGCTGTGCTCATTGGGATCGCTACTGTTTTAACTACAATAATTTTGAGTCTGTGATTGGAGAGAAAAGAATGCCACCTTGTATATTTATCCATATGAAATGAGCAACACATATCTGGCGACGTGGAAAATTAAATTCCGCCTGAGAGCCACCAAAAACCCATGTAACGATGACGATGTCTGACTATAATATCGTACCTGCCATCACCGTCTTCTCTTGAACGTCATTCAGTACAAGATCAAAACATTACCCAAGGCACTTTTAACAGCTAACATAATTTCATCTTCAAAACCACGAGACTAATCCGGAAAGTATGCTTGCAAGAATTTTTTTGAGGCACAATAACTGAATTCGTTTTAATAAAATTTACATGCATTGTACTATAGGTCCTTCACTATTTTGCCACATAATGACCATTGACCTCAATACATTTTTACATCCGTGGAACGAGTTTTTCAATTTTTTGTGTCTTAGACGTCTCCCACTGCCTCTTTTAGCCAGTTGTTCACTTCGATTTTCACCTCTTCGTCGCCGGAAAAGTGATTTGCACGAAGCTTTTCTTTCAATTTAGTGAACAGATGACAGTCACTAGGTGCGAGATCGGTGCTGTGGCACGGGTGGCTTAAAATATCTCAACCAAACGAAGTGTGCTGCACGAGCGGTGTACGAACGCGCCTTCTGAAGGAGACACACTCCTGTTGTTAGCATCCCGCGAAGTTCCTTTTGTATGGCTCTACGAAGTTTCTTCATTGTCTCATAATATCTTGCAGCATTTATTGTTTCACCTCTTACCAAAAAATCAACAAGGAAAATCCCTTTACCGTCCCAAAACAAAGGAACTTGCCCCCCTTCTAGCAGCGGTGCACCGTACGTCTCTAGAAGAGTGTAGCGTTCCAAAGGACTGGAAGAGAGCACAGGTCATCCACGTTTTCAAGAAGGGGCGTCGAACAGATGTGCAGAACTATAGACCCATATCTCTACCGTCGATCGGTTGTAAAATTTTGCAACACGTATTATGTTCGAGTATAATGACTTTTCTGGAGACTAGAAATCTACTCTGTAGAAATCAGCATGGGTTTCGAAAAAGACGATCGTGTGAAACCCAGCATGCGCTATTCGTCCACGAGACTCAGAGGGCCATAGACACGGGTTCCCAGGTAGATGCCGTGTTTCTTGACTTCCGCAAGGCGTTTGATACAGTTCCCTACAGTCGTTTAATGAGCAAAATAAGTACGTATGGACTATAAGACCAATTGTGTGATTGGATTAAAGAGTTCCAAGATAACAGAACGCAGCATGTCATTCTCAGTGGAGAGAAGTTTTACGAAGTAAGAGTGAGTTCAGGTGTGCCGCAGGGGAGTGTCGTAGGACCGTTGCTATTCACAATATACATAAATGACCTTGTGGACAACATCGGAAGTTCAGTGTGGCTTTTTGCGGATGATGCTGTAGTAACAATGGAAAATTGCGCTGAAATGCAGGAGGATCTGCAACGAATTGACGCATGGTACAGGGAATGGCAATTGAATCTCAATGTAGACAAGTGTAATGTGCTGCGAATACATAGAAAGAAAGATCCTTTATCATTTAGCTACAATATAGCAGGTCAGCAACTGGAAGCAGTTAATTCGAGAAGTTCTCTGGGAGTAGGCATTAGGAGAGATTTAAAATGGAATGATCATATAAAGTTAATCGTCGATAAAGCAGATGCCAGACTGAGATTCATTGGAAGAATCCCAATGAAATGCAATCTGAAAACAAAGGAAGTAGGTTACAGAACACTTGTTCGCCCACTGCTTGAATACTGCTCAGCAGTGTGGGATCCGTACCAGATAGGGTTGATAGAAGATATAGAGAAGATCCAACGGAGAGCAGCGCGCTTCGTTGCAGGATCATTTAGTAATCGCGAAAGCATTACAGAGATGATAGATAAACTCCAGTGGAAGACTCTGCAAGAGAGACGCTCAGTAGCTCGGTACAGGCTTTTGTTGAAATTTCGAGAACATACCTTCACCGAGGAGTCAAGCAGTATATTGCTCCCTCCTACGTATATCTCGCGAAGACACCATGAGGATAAAATCAGAGAGATTATAGCCCACACAAAGGCATACCGACAATCCTTCTTTCCACGAACAATACGAGACTGGAACAGAAGGGAGGATCGATAGAGGTACTCAGATACCCTCCGCCACACACCGTCAGGTGGCTTGCGGAGTATGTATGTAGATGTAGATGTAGATGTAGACTCCGTGATTTTCTTCCATGTTTGCTGAGTTTTGCATTTTTTCGCTGAATGAGAATGATTGTGGCGTCACTGCATTCATTGTCTTATGCTCTCTGGAGTGTGGTGATAAGCCCAAGTTTCATCTCCTGTCACTAGACAGATGAGAAAAGCCTCGCCTTCAGTCCCAAAACGCTCAAGAAATCCCGCGAGCAGCACTGACACCTATCATTTTGTGTGCTTCGGTAAGCATCTTGGGCACCCATCGCGCCCATAACTTGCGATAATTTAGTCGATCAGTAACGATTTCATGAACAGTAGTTCATAATATTTTTGGAAATACTGCATGCAGGTCGTCAATTGTCTAACGGTGATCAGAGAGATTTTGTTTCATTTTCTGCACCATATCATCAGTCACAACGGACAGCCCTCTGCTTCTGTGTTCATCGTGAATTTCCGTCCTTACAGAACTGAAATTTCGAACTCATTTCATCACACGCTGCCTTGAATTACGTCCTTTCCATAAAGAGAAAGAATTTCTCAGTGAATCGCAGCTGCGTTCATGTCCTTAGCATTTGAGTACAGCCTGCACTTCGCACTAGGTGGGAGCCGGAAAGAGAACGATCATTTCTGTCACCACAACGCTAATCGACGAGCTACTGATTGTTGGGAATGCTCGTTCCCTCCTCTGGTTTCCCGCTACACGGCACTAGTACCAACTTCCTTCACGAACAGTCCATGAGGAAGTTACATGCCTTGTATCCCTAGTTTCCGGATAATCCTCGTACAGCTGGTTGATTTAATATCGAGTTACGTGTTAACGGTCGCTGCCTCTGGACCGGCCGCAGTGCTTTGGTGCCCATGGGACTGTCCGCATTCGCTCAGCCTCACAATGTGTAGGCAGATAAAACGCTCTCCTACACTTGTGTAACGTTACAGACTGTTTCTAAATTTTTAAACTTGATACTGAGAAACCATCTGTGTTCAAGTTACATGACAAGTGCTGTCCCGTTTGATCTGGCTGAGAAGAATAGGTTACCCACTGCAATATAGGGTGAACCCGCGAACCTGTGAGACACCTATTTGTTTGATGACTCGCGAGGCGTTCTCTCCGCGGTCGCGAGGGGAGGGGATTTGAGGCGGACGACCGCCCTCAGGACCTTAATTCGTCAGCGCACCTGACGATGGTGACATGTCTGATCGCCGAAATATTGTGCCCGTTGGACTCTATGGACCGGCAGTACATCTGTGGACTGTTCGAGCAAGAAACACGCTGGTAGAAACTGAAAAACCATATAAAATTTATTTGTTTGGAATACTGCAGCAACTTCTTTGACTGTGGAGTGAGAATGAGGTACCTTCCCCTAAATACTATGTCTGAATCGAAGACAAACATCCTTCACATGCAGATTCTTCGGAATTGTTCAGACAAAGCAAGTGAGCCGGCCGGAGTGGCCGAGCGGTTCTAGGCGCTACAGTCTGGAACCGCGTGACCACTACGGTCGCAGGTTCGAATCCTGCCTCGGGCATGGATGTGTGTGATGTCTTTAGGTTAGATAGGTTTAAGTAGTTCTAAGTTCTAGGGGACTGATGACCTCAGAAGTTAAGTCCCGTGCTCAGAGCCATTTGAACCATTTTGAACCAAAGCAAGTGAAAATATTTCTGCACTTTCTCACTTGCTAGCTCGAAATTAAACATTTGGTTCGTAGGAAGAGACCGCCGTTTGTGTAACACAGGGATAGTCAATCTGTTTCACCTACCGTCAATTCTGTATCTTTGTTGTAACCTAATGTTCTAACCGTCCACCTGTTCTACATTAATAATGATTTATAAATAAGGGAAACAAAAATAAAATTAATAGAGCAGAGTTAAAGCATATAAGAAAAATATCTTACCAAATTTGTAAATAACAGAAACAAAAAATAAAGTTTATAAAGAAAGTTATGGTAAATTAAAACATATAATGACAATTTCTTTGTGTCAAAATTTTATAAAAATTTCATGAAAACGTGGTTAAAATCCCTACCACCTACCGCCCACCATGAAAGCTAGCACACCTACCAGTGGGTGGTTGGGACCACTTGACTACCAGAGGTGTAAGGAATGAAAAGGATCCATGCCGACAACGTGATAAATTCATATCGCGATCACGATCTGTATTACGGAACAAGCAAAAATGGTCACCCGATCATCCAGTTCTAGTCGCAGGTTGCCAGTCTAATGGCTTCCGAATATTTGATTTTCAAAATTTCATATAAATAGTGACAGGATTTAAAAATTGAAAATTTTGTCATAAATTGATACTTAACAGGTATAATCTCTTGTGAAAGCTCCAATATAATAAGACAAGTGTTACAGTTGGAAACTGTGTGTGTGTGTTGATGGAGCAGACAACATTCATCCAGTACTTCAGAATGAGGGTACTTAATGACCTCCAACAAACTTTATGTCTAATTTCAAATCATGTAGACATTTTTCTCGCTTATACTCCTTACAACATAATAAAAGGAAAAACAAGCTTAACGCTTACTACGGTTTCGTTATTCACGCAGCAAAACTTTAGCATCCGGTAAAACATTTAATTCGTTACGTCTTCACTACTGACTCCCTTACCAAGAAATTCTGCGGACAGTATCCACACACACCATTGATTGTACCTGCAAAATATATTGTTATACAATAGTTCAAGAGGTATGTCGTCATAAGGCACTGAGATGTGTAAAAAATCAGATTTTCTTAAAATGGAGCGCAAATTACCGAAAATGTACTCGTGGAGTATTTGATAATGAGACCACTCAGCTGCTTAAAAAAAACTTAAACACAATTTTAAAATTTTTCTCGCTTACAGACCGACAAAAATTTTGGTTTGTAGTGTATGGGTGAATAATGTGAAACTAATGATACAAAAATAATTAGTGTTTTTTGTGTCTTAAACGAAAAGAGTGTTAGATATATACCATCACATATTTAATACGTTAACTTATTTGTTAGCAGACGTTTGAAGATGTTTTGTAAACATGTTTGAAGAACAGGAGGTGAAAGATTACTGGTTAATCCAGAATCAAGTGTATGTTACGAGAGCAACTTTGTTAACAATAACTAAGACATTGCACTGGAATGTATGATAGTTTGAATTCCTTGCATTCTACGTAGAATTTTCTAGAAAATCACAATTTTCTATACATTAACAGACGCAGGAGCATCCCAGGAATCACAAATCTCAATCGACAAAAAATTGCAGGCGGCTGGAATCGAACCAGCGACCGCATGTTGGCCGACAGTGACCATAACCATCACATCGCGACATATGAGGCACAGCACGTTCAGCACGTACTTGTGAATGTAAATAATTTACCGGCTTTGTGTATCACGAGTGTTTCAGATCAGTCCTATAGTATTATGAGAGTGGTTAGTAGGTGGACGTCCACATAATTTACTGTCATATAGTACATATGACATAGCAAATGGCAGAGATACACCTGGGTCTACTGCATATTTGTTCTACGTTCTGAAGAGCACGCTAGACGAGATAGAAATATTAGTACCTCGGTAAGCCACATTGGCATCACAGTCATTTCATTTCCAGCCTTAGAGTAAAGACCTCTGTATCAGTGCATTACAGTCTTCTGGATATGTATCCATGATACGATGGAATCCAGAACAAAACGTCGTTTGTCACACTACCATCCGTTGGCACTAAGGCAAACTTGATGCCTTATTTCCACTCTAGTTGCCTAAACTTGGTTGATATGGTAGTTCACTATTACACTCTACGTGAGTCACAACGACTTTGGAAATAAAATGGAATTTGTGAGCAGGCCATCTTCATTGCTCTGCCTTAGAATGTGCTTTCAAGTCAGCAGTCTGCCACAGAGGTCATTTATTTCTATAAATTTGCGTTCTCTGTATGCAATCACGGTAAACAAAAAATTCGTACAGAACTGACTATGCAAAAGCGTGCCATATGTTTTTAATAATTGTAAATTACAACCTGTATGTCTCAAAGTTACGTACTGCTCCTCGCTACACTTACCTTTGTTTATTCAATGTGAGATCTGTAGGAAAGCTGTCGAAAGCTCTTGCCTTGTGACGAGTGTTCAGTATTTGCAAGCTGCTTGAATAATATGCTGAACAGAATAAACGGAATGCAGCTTTTATGATGTCGTTAGGGTAAGATATTGAATGTCTTTTTCTAGTATGAAATAATAAAGCTCCATTTAATGTTTAGCGAAATATTTCATTTCGGTAAGTGGTGCAGCAGATTTTAACAAATTTCATGTAAGTCACTATGGTAAAAAGGCACCGACAACAGCTAAACGAAGCTTTTTATCGTACTACTCGTGCTGACCGCCAAAGGAGCACAGAACGTCGGCCTGGCACGATATTATAGCAGGTATTCTGTCTTACGTTTCAAGCAGGTAGAGTCAAATTACCTTGTAAATTTCTAATCATTGAAGTGTCATGTACAGGAAAAATTACTATAACACGTACACTTTCAGAAAAAAAGAGAAAGACACGCTACGAAGGAATTATCCGAATGGGACGCAAAACGTTAGTTGCGATGAGAATGTACAGGCAATGAAATGATTACAACTTGGATGATTTAAGTAAGAGAAACAGCTTCACTAATTGAGCGTCTCAATAACGCTAGGTCCAAATATTCAAATGTGTGTGAATTCCTAAGGGACCAAACTGCTGCGGTCATCGGTCCCTTGACTTTCACAGTACTTAAACTAACTTAACGTAACTTATGCTAAGAACAACACACACACTCATACCCTAGGGAGCACTCGAACCTCCGGTGGGAGGGGCCGCGCACTCTGGCCCTTATGCAATCAGTTATTTGGCTTGGCATTGATTAATATTGTTGTTGGATGTCCTTTTGAGGGATACCGTGCCAAATTATGTCCATTTGGCGCGTTAGATCGTCTAAATACCGAGCTGCTTGGAGGGTCCGGCCCATAATGCTCCAAACGTTCTCAGTTCAATTGGGAAGAAAGCCCGTGACCTTGCTGTCCAAGGTAAGGATTGGCAGGCACGAAGACATGCACTTCAAACAATCGCTCTTGGCGGGCAAACCTTATATTGCTGATATGTAAGCCCTGGATGGCTTGCAATAAAGGGCAACAAAACGGAAAGTGCTGCAAGAGTCCTGCGGATGACAGCAAAAGGTGTCCTGCTGTGATATGAAATGGTACCCCAGGCCATTACTTCATTTTGTCTGACCGGATGGTGGGCGAAAGTCCCAAGCGCTGTCTTGGGCGTCTCCAGACGCGTCGTTGTTGGCTCTGAGCACTATGGGACTTAACTTCTGAGGTCATCAGTCCCCTAGAACTTAGAACTACTTAAACCTAACTAACCTAAGGACGTCACACACATCCATGCCAGAGGCAGGATTGGAACCCGCGACCGTATCGGTCGCGCGGTTCCAGACTGAAGCGCCTAGACTGTAGCGAGGCCACCCCGGCGTCGTTGTTGGTCATAGCTCGTAATGGCATTCATCACTCTAGACAACTGTACACCAGTCAATGAGATTTCAGGCTGAATTTTCTCGACACGACTAAAGTCGGACTTGTACACAGGCCAATCGTAGTCGGTTGTGGTCACTGAAGCACCAGTTGTGCATCGGATCGATGATAATGATGAATCCAGGGCGGAATGACGCTTCCATGATTGCTCGGGCCTCCCGTTCTGTCGTCTCTCTGAGTCGACCGCTTCCTTATTGTCACTGTGTTCGGCCATGATTCATCCATTTCTGTCAACATCGTCGAATAATGATATCGCTCCTATTCAAATATAAACTGGGAGACTCAAACGTTCATAACGGGTGGCAGGGACAAAGAATCCAGCGAAATTTTTTTAAATGCTTTATCTAAAAACTACCTTGAGCAGTTAAACAGAGAACCGACTCGTGGCGATAACATATTAGACCTTCTGGTGACAAACAGACCCGAACTATTTAAAACAGTTAACGCAGGACAGGGAATCAGCGATCGTAAAGCGGTTACTGCATCGATGATTTCAGCCGTAAATAGAAATATTAAAAAAAGCAGGAAGATTTTTCTGTTTAATAAAAGTGACAAAAAGCAGATTTCTGAGTACCTGACAGCTCAACACAAAAGCTTTATCGCAAGTACAGATAGTGTTGAGGATCAGTGGACAAAGTTCAAAACCATCGTACAATATGTGTTAGATGATGTGCCAAGCAAGATCGTAAGAGATGGAAAAGAGCCACCGTGGTACAACAACCGAGTTAGAAAACTGCTGCGGAAGGAAAGGGAACTACACAACAAACAAAAACATAGCCAAAGCCTTCCACACAAACAAAAATTACGCGAAGCGAAATGTGGCGTGCGGAGGACTATGCGAGAGGCGTTCAGTGAATTCGAAAGTAAAGTTGGCAGAAAATCCTGAGAAATTTTGGTCTTATGTCAAAGCAGTAGGTGGATCAAAACAAACTCTCCACAAACACTGACCAAAATGGTACTGAAACAGAGGATGACAGACTAAAGGCCGAAATGCTAAATGTCTTTTTCCAAACCTGTTTCACAGAGGAAGACTGCACTGTAGTTCCTTCTCTAGATTGTCGCACAGATGACAAAATGGTAGATATAGAAACAGACGATAGAGAGATAGAGAAACAATTAAAATCGCTCAAAAGAGGAAAGGCCGCTGGACCTGATGGTATACCAGTTCGATTTTACACAGAGTACGCGAAGGAACTTGCCCCCCTTATTGGAGCGGTGTACCGTAGGTCTCTAGAAGAGCGTAGCGTTCCAAAAGATTGGAAAAGGGTACACGTCATCCCCGTTTTCAAGAAGGGGCGTCGAACAGATGTGCAGAACTATAGACCTATATCTCTAACGTCTATCAGTTGTAGAATTTTGGAACACGTATTATGTTCGAGTATAATGACTTTTCTGGAGACTAGAAATCTATTCTGTAGGAATCAGCATGGGTTTCGAAAAAGACGATCGTGTGAAACCCAGCTCGCGCAATTCGTCCACGAGACTCAGAGGGCCATAGACACGTGTTCCCAGGTAAATGCCGTGTTTCTTGACTTCCGCAAGGCGTTCTATACAGTTCCCCACAGTCGTTTAATGAACAAGTAAGAGCATATGGACTATCAGATCAATTGTTTGATTGGATTGAAGAGTCCCTAGATAACAGAACGCAGCATCTCATTCTCAATGGAGGGAAGCCTTCCGAGGTAAGAGTGATTTCTGGTGTGCCGCAGGGGAGTGTCGTAGAACCGTTGCTATTCACAATATACATAAATGACCTTGTGGATGACATCGGAAGTTCACTGAGGCCTTTTGCGGATGATGCTGTGGTATATGGAGAGGTTGTAACAATGGAAAATTGTACTGAAATGCAGGAGGATCTGCAGCGAATTGACGCATGGTGCAAGGAATGGGAATTGAATCTCAATGTAGACAAGTGTAATATGCTGCGAATATATAGAAAGAAAGATCCCTTATCATTTAGCTACAAAATAGCAGGTCAGCAACTGGAAGCAGTTAATACCATAAATTATCTGGGAGTACGCATTAGGAGTGATTTAAAATGGAATGATCATATAAAATTGATCGTCGGTAAAGCAGATGCCAGACTGAGATTCATTGGAAGAATCCTAAGGAAATGCATTCCGAAAACAAAGGAAGTAGGTTACAGTACGCTTGTTCGCCCACTGCTTGAATACTGCTCACCAGTGTGGGATCCGTTGATAGAAGAGATAGAGGGTTGATAGAAGAGATAGAGAAGATCCAACGTAGAGCAATGCTCTTCGTTACAGGATCATTTAGTAGTCACGAAAGCGTTACAGAGATGATAGATAAACTCCAGTGGGAGACTCTGCAAGAGAGACGCTCAGTAGCTCGGTACGGGCTTTTGTTGAAGTTTCGAGAACGTACCTTCACAGAGGAGTCAAGCAGTATATTGCTCCCTCCTACGTATATCTCGCGAAGAGACCATGTGGATAAAATCAGAGAGATTAGAGCCCACACAGAGGCATACCGACAATCCTTCTTTCCACGAACAATAGGAGACTGGAATAGAAGGGAGAACCGATAGAGGTACCCAAGGTACCATCCGCCACACACTGTCAGGTGTCTTGTGGAGTATGGTTGTAGATGTAGATGTAGAACACTGTTGTTGCCGCGCGTCATTTCTAACGTCGAAAACGAAAGGTACTGCACGCGAAACTTAAGGCCCTGCGAAGCACGGACCTTTTCTCCCCTTGTCTGCCAAGGCCATGCCCCATACGTTACCAGAATTCTCCATCGAGGGAACTAAAAGGTTACCGCATGATTTAATGACCGTAACCACTGTTTTCCGTGCCTTCAGTTTCTTTACCTGCCCTTTTGCTGAACTGTTATATGCTTTCTACCTGGTTGTTAAAGTGCGTGTGTCCGAAGTTTTACCGTATTTTAATTCAATGCCATAAAATCTATTAGGATCTGCTGTTTTGTTGTTTCTCTGTCGGCCGTCGTTTCTATAAATTATCTGCAGGTGTTCACATAACTATGAGTTTTCAGGGACGGCTGGCCATCAGAACTAATGAGCCGTTAATATTTATGCGGTTTTGAGAATTTTCGGTCTAATCGGCGACATCACGTCACAACTTGTCTTATGATCATTTGAGTGTACTCGAGAGTACGTGCTCTAAGCACCAGGTAAACAACAGGCCAATGAGTTAACAGCAAACGTGGAAGTATACATAGCACAGTGTTTACATCAGATTTATTGCTAACAATGCATAAAGTCAGTTCAGTGCACTGAGTATTCGACTCGAGCAGATACGGGCAACCAAGCATTAGGACTGTTTGGTTTGCAAAGTTTTAGAAGTGAACTAAAATCATGGATAAAAAAAAACCACTGGTACGTTTAAGGGAAAACAGCGTCAGGAGAAAGAAGAGAGTAAACAAAAATTGACCAAAATAGGCAGATATTTTACTCAGCCTTTCCCGCTCCAAAGATTTGTGTTGATTATGACTCAGATAATGTGGTCTCTATTGAGAGGCCTAATTAATGTGATCCCACAATTATTGCGCTTAAAAATACCGCCGGCCACGACGAAGCTACCGATCATGTCGACGGCATCTGCGTGGCATAGAGGGAAAGAACCATCAACTTATACCCTCTTCGAAAAGGTAAATTAACTTCCTATGACGTGGGAAACTTCACGAAAAGGGAATTGAGTGATAAAAACAAACTTCTGATTCTTGATATGAGACCGTAACAGCCTTCAGGACCATTTCCTAAAGATCCCCACCAGAACAACAGGTGTTTTTCAACATCGCACTATGTTTCAGTTTGGAAGTAAGGAAAGGACACTGCCTGAAATTACGTTAGTGGCGAGGGCAGGTAACCGGAACACCAACGGCCACAAGACAGAAAATTCCGCTGGTGCACTTGAATTGTAGTCAACCAATATAGTTATTTCCACCACATGGCACCTATATTTCAGAAATACAAATACTCGGTGTTGCTCACAGGAAAAGGTCCCCAACAGCGAACCACCGAAACGAGCCACACAACACGCATGGACGTGGCTTGGGTATTTGAAACCACTACTAAATTTTGAGGTCCTGGGTCGGTGACCCAGGAAGCTCGTAGATATCGGACAGCTCCACACACGCTCCGACACTGCACAGGGACCACCAGCGGACCCAATCGACTGCACCGCGAGGAGATAACTTCTCTGGACCGCAGCAACCAACCGACTCCCCTCAGAATGCCGACCACATCTAAAATAGTCGTCAGTGGAAATAACGTAAGCTACACACACAGCCTGAAAACACTTGGACGAAGACCTGAACGATACCCAACAGTAACTAAGCACACACGAAGGCAAATCGGGAGTCGATGCACACACACACAGAGCCGAGTCATGAACGATCGGCGAGGCAAAACGCGTCGTCCGGTAGGACGAACGACCGACAATCCACCAAGACCGTGGCGCGGCTCAAGTGATGCGTGGCGGCAATGGTCGGACGAGTCATGTCGACGCATTCCTCACAGCTCCAACCCGACTTTACTAGTGGCACATGATAACTACCCGACTGGCAGGTCCGGACTGAGCTCCAGACGCGTTCCAACTGACTGACAGCCTGAACTCGCGACCCGAACTGGTTTATGACTGACCGGGAAGTAATAGCAGTTGAGCAAAGATACTACGAGAGGGGAAATATCGATATGCGCTGCTAGCGCCGGTCATGGCGAGGCAAAGCAGCAACTCAGTGACAGTAGTCATTTCAATTAACGTAGTGAGGTGGAAGTACGTTAAAAACAGGGTGTAAAATACATGATGGCGGGAACACGAGCCACGCACGGCTGAACCACTTGGAAGCATGTTCTGTGCACAAAATTTGAAAAAAAAAAAAAAAATGATACCGTCTTCAAGAAAAGTGACAATGAAGTTCGTTAAGTAGCGTCATTTCGAAAAACAGTTGTTACAAGATTATTCGATGTCACATTTACTCTAGTAAAAAGTTGATTGGCATTCTAAGGACATCAACAGACCGTGAGTCAGGTGGAAGAATACCAGGGTAATTTTCTGTCCGTTGTAGAGCTTGTCACCCGTTATTATCACATTTTCCTGTAAGTTTTGGACATGTCTAAAGATAATCACTTTCACTTCTAAGAACTTTTTCAGCAGTTTATGTTTTGTTTATTTTTTCAATTGCTTTCTTTCGAAAACATTTTTAAAATCACACCTTCCTGTTTTAGGACCTACAAGGTATCTGAATCACTCAGGTCAAAATGAAATGATTGGGTGCTGAGATACACAGTAATATCCAGATCTGAAAATGGACAAGCAATCGATATTGTAGTGAACTCAATAAATTACTCTGTGACATCAAAATTACTAATCAGATCGCCCCACACTAGGCGCCAAAAATGTATTGAATTCGAGAAATTCTTCTCGCTGCTGTCTAATGTGAAATGACGAGCAGATGACTGTTGTGATTGCCGCACATTAGGAGGTAACAACTATTTGATATCAATAATTAAATAAAATCAAACACAAGAGGTACAACATTAATGTGTTCATGTATGAATGTAAAAGATATTTTTTTATTATCAAATCATAAAAGAAATATACACTCCTGGAAATGGAAAAAAGAACACATTGACACCGGTGTGTCAGACCCACCATACTGCTCCGGACACTGCGAGAGGGCTGTACAAGCAATGATCACACGCACGGCACAGCGGACACACCAGGAACCGCGGTGTTGGCCGTCGAATGGCGCTAGCTGCGCAGCATTTGTGCACCGCCGCCGTCAGTGTCAGCCAGTTTGCCGTGGCATACGGAGCTCCATCGCAGTCTTTAACACTGGTAGCATGCTGCGACAGCGTGGACGTGACCCGTATGTGCAGTTGACGGACTTTGAGCGAGGGCGTATAGTGGGCATGCGGGAGGCCGGGTGGACGTACCGCCGAATTGCTCAACACGTGGGGCGTGAGGTCTCCACAGTACATCGATGTTGTCGCCAGTGGTCGGCGGAAGGTGCACGTGCCCGTCGACCTGGGACCGGACCGCAGCGACGCACGGATGCACGCCAAGACCGTAGGATCCTACGCAGTGCCGTAGGGGACCGCACCGCCACTTCCCAGCAAATTAGGGACACTGTTGCTCCTGGGGTATCGGCGAGGACCATTCGCAACCGTCTCCATGAAGCTGGGCTACGGTCCCGCACACCGTTAGGCCGTCTTCCGCCCACGCCCCAATATCGTGCAGCCCGCCTCCAGTGGTGTCGCGACAGGCATGAATGGAGGGACGAATGGAGACGTGTCGTCTTCAGCGATGAGAGTCGCTTCTGCCTTGGTGCCAATGATGGTCGTATGCGTGTTTGGCGCCGTGCAGGTGAGCGCCACAATCAGGACTGCATACGACCGAGGCACACAGGGCCAACACCCGGCATCATGGTGTGGGGAGCGATCTCCTACACTGGCCGTACACCACTGGTGATCGTCGAGGGGACACTGAATAGTGCACGGTACATCAAAACCGTCATCGAACCCATCGTTCTACCATTCCTACACCGGCAAGGGAACTTACTGTTCCAACAGGACAATGCACGTCCGCATGTATCCCGTGCCACCCAACGTGCTCTAGAAGGTGTAAGTCAACTACCCTGGCCAGCAAGATCTCCGGATCTGTCCCCCATTGAGCATGTTTGGGACTGGATGAAGCGTCGTCTCACGCGGTCTGCACGTCCAGCACGAACGCTGGTCCAACTGAGGCGCCAGGTGGAAATGGCATGGCAAGCCGTTCCACAGGACTACATCCAGCATCTCTACGATCGTCTCCATGGGAGAATAGCAGCCTGCATTGCTGCGAAAGGTGGATATACACTGTACTAGTGCCAACATTGTGCATGCTCTGTTGCCTGTGTCTATGTGCCTGTGGTTCTGTCAGTGTGATCATGTGATGTATCTGACCCCAGGAATGTGTCAATAAAGTTTCCCCTTCCTGGGACAATGAATTCACGGTGTTCTTATTTCAATTTCCAGGAGTGTATTTATTTTCATGCTGTTTCGTCAAGACAATACAAAATTACAAATCTCAGGGACGATTTGAGTGGACGTAGACACGACTCAGTTATTAAGGGGAAGGAGGAGGGAACGAATCGTCTCACCATTCTTCATATTCGTTCGTCTTACACTGCTGTCGGCAACAGGCGCTGTGTTGGTGCGGCGCGTCGAGTCAGACCTGTGCCGCACGGGTTGCCTGCCATCATCAGTAATCGCTGCTTTGCGGCTGGGCCAGGTACGATCTCCGCGTTGTCTGCCCGTTGTCGGTTGCGTGGCCGAAGCTGTGCTGTCACGATGTCGGAAGGCGGATGTTTGCGGTGGGTGGTACAGCACCAATGTCCTCTCGCTTCGGTGGTGTTTCCACTAGTCTGTCTTTCGCTTCTCATCCATTTCTCAGTTCAACTCCTCTTCGAAACATTATTCCTTCTGGCGTTGTGATTAGTGTACGGAATTTTCAATGTAGCATTTCATCGCCACGCCTATCCGTGCAGGTTGGAAAATTTCTATGTGGCGTGTGCCTCGTGAATTAGCATCTTTCTCACGATTTCACATTTTTAAAATGTTTTCCTGCATTCTGAGGCTGTTGGGAGAGCAGCTACACAACACTTCTTTATAAGCGCTCTCTCTGCATGAACCCTGGACAGACTCACGTTTGGGCTCCATCTCAAAATCTATCGACGTCCTTCATTTACAAACAATGTCCTCACTGTCAAATTTTCTCAAGATCGTAGGCTTCTTTCACACGCCTCACTGCGCTGATTCCCCGCGCTTTTTGCACACTTCTCCCTTTGCCCGTAGGGTGCTGTAATGGTCGGCACATCCCTGTTTTCTAACAAGGGAACCTCCCCATCGCACCACCCTCACATTTTGTTATAAGTTGGCACAGTGGATAGGCCTTGAAAACCTGAGCACAGAAGAATCGAGAAAACAGGAAGAAGTTGGGTGAAAAATTTTAATTTCTTTATTTTCGCAAAGTTATGACCTGGCCGTTCATTCATTGACGTCTCTGTTCACTGTAATAAGTTTAGTGTCCGTGTTTTGCGACCGCACCGCAAAAGCGTGCGATTAGTAGACGAAAGGACGTGCCTCTCCAATGGGAACCGAAAACATTTGATCGCAAGGTCATAGGTAAACCGATTCCTCCGCAGGAAAACACGTCTGATATATTCTATACGACACTGGTGACGGCATGTGCTCCACATGACAGGAATATGTTGTCGACCCACCTAACTTGTACACTTGGCGATTGGGTAAAAAGATTCTTCTACCTTGCCCGATTTAGGTTTTCTTGTGGATGTGATAATCACTCCCAAAAAAGTGATGAAAACATACGAGTTTGTCACATAAACTGCAACAAATGAATGCAAAAGTTTCACAGTCGCACAGTTTTCCCTGTGCTCTGTCAAAACATATGTTTTTAACGTTTCCAAATTTTTCCGTGTGTATACCGTCAAATCCTGCATATGTCCAAGCAAATCTGAACATATCCTGGAATTTTGGAGAGCGAAGTTGATTATGTGTGAGTGCCTGAACTTTGATAATGGTCTGAAAACAAAAAATTAACTTTTCACTCGAGGGTAGACTTGAACCAAGGACCTCTCGTTCCGTAGGTGCTCACGCTAACCACGGGACCACAGAGCTCCTGAGCTCATATTATCCTTGATGTTGCCTATCCTGCGCATGGACTACTCTGATTGTATATTTTGCTTTTTTTTTTTCATAGCTCCACACAACTTCTTCCTGTTTTCTCGATTGATCTGTGTTCAGTTTTTCAAGTCCTATCCACTGTGCTAACTTATAACTAAATCTGAGGGGGGTGCGATGGGGAGGTTCCCCTGTAAGTGTTGTGTACATAGTTCCGCGTAGTCAGCGCGTACACAACTTTCCCACTAGAGCGCGCCCCGCCAAGCACAACAGTGCAGGCGCAGCGCTCGTCCGTCTCCACACTACGAGATGGCGCTGCCTTAGACACGGACCAAATTCTGCTTCCACCGATCCACGTATTGATATGTAACGCAGCCAATGAGATTGCTTCTAACGTAGAACCTTTTCTCCTCGCAGATCATACTCGCGCAGTGATACCAGAACACGTAAGGTATTATAACGAGTGTACAGACCTCCAATTAGTCAGTCTGCATTTATCTGCACCTGGCTGTACCAGTCTACATTAATCTGTACCAGTCTATAGTCAAGTTTCAGTCTGCACCTAATAAGATTACCATATTCCTGTACATAGCCATGAAGATAAATCAATAGACACTTTGTCAAGTATCAGAGATATGTGAGAATAATGTACCAAGACCTAAGGAACTTCAGATTGTCAATTGTAAACAGCATCCAGAATCAAGTTATGTAACGTCTATGCTTTTTATTATTTTAATAAATGTGAGTGAAAATTAATCAAGTTCTGTTTAAAGTTGGTCACCATCAATCTGCTACTCTAAGTGTGCAAGTGACATTTCTATCGTCTGACCGCCGGCCGACGTGGCCGTGCGGTTAAAGGCGCTGCAGTCTGGAACCGCAAGACCGCTACGGTCGCAGGTTCGAATCCTGCCTCGGGCATGGATGTTTGTGATGTCCTTAGGTTAGTTAGGTTTAACTAGTTCTAAGTTCTAGGGGACTAATGACCTCAGCAGTTGAGTCCCATAGTGCTCAGAGCCATTTTATCGTCTGACCTAACGGCAGAAGATAAACACGTCACGGTAAGACCATGAGACATATTGCTGACACTTGCCTACTTCGTTAGAGCGACAAGTCAAATAATCTGATGGTGTGTGTACCGAAGGTCTTACAGTAGGCATGCCACACTAAGGCACGTAAAATGACTGCTGCAAGTCCACAAGAACTCAGTTGCTTTCTCATGAACAATTTTGGCGTTCCATCCTAATGGCTGTAGGTGTGTATCAGCTCTCGGCACGCGTATCATGGTAAGATTGACCCTTCATATCGTGTCCCTTCTTGAGCGAGGCGAGGACGTCGGCCCAGCTTCCTGCTGTGTGCTCACAGAATGAGTGCAGATCCGGGCTCGCCCCAGGAAGTCCGGACCCTTCCTCCTCCACAGCTGGTCGTGGTGACTTGGCGAAAGTGGCTGCGGTGTTACAATATAGAAGTAAAATAACACTGGGCAACAAAAAAATAATTTTTGAATGTTTCGAGCACTTCATGAGGGACCTACGCCTTCCGTTAAGAGGCAGCGTACAGTCTGGATGGAAGGATCTTAATTGCGGTTCCTCTCTTTTGAGCCCAACCCGACGGATACCTATGGTAGATCGGGGAAAACCACCGTTCAGGCTGTGTTGCTGGCGGGGCCGGAAGGTGCTAACTGCCACACCACGCATCATTATAAGTCTCATTGGCTCAGCATGAACTGTTTGTCGCCTCTTGGTAAGAGGCGGCGCACGGCCTGGATGGAAGGATCTTACTTGTGGTTCCTCTCTTTTGAGCCCAACCCGACGGATACCTATGGTAGATCGGGGAAAACCACCATTCAGGTCGTGTTGTCGGTGGGGCCGGGAGGTGCTTGCGCCTGATGTACTCTACTAGGAGCCTTGTAGGCTCAACACAAACCGTTAGCGTCATTATCTTTAATACTATTACCACAAGAACCCTTTCATTAGCAACTTTGAGCCAAGCAAAAATCAGTTACCTCTCTATTGTATATCATAAATAGTTTAGCAGGCTGGACATGGAGGTCTTGGTCTTAGCCATAGTTTCTAGCTTTAACGTACCCTAATCTCTTCTAGTTAAGTTAGTTTTTAGGATGGTAGATGTTAAAGGCATGGTGAGCGATGGCCAGCGTCTTGAGGGTCATTCCAAGACCCGGGCCGCCGCCCACAACCAGGTAACGGGCAATATTATACCTATCTCTTCTCTATTCAATTCTCTTCCTTCGTTCTTTCTAAATATTTAATTCAGTTTTGTTTATTAATATCTCACTTGATTTTGTATTAATTATAAGTTTTTCTAATAGTTCACAAAAAAATGATATCAAATGGATGTAAAAAAATACAGCCCGCCTCCAAGTTGCGGGACATGGGCAATGGTCTGAGTGGGGACGGGAGCCGGTGTGGTGTTACTTTCAGTCACTCTGGACCCTGGACCATGTCACAGTGGCTAAGTGGCAACATACGACCCACCATAAGAAATTAGACGGTGGGTCATAAAAAAAAAAGCAGCTAGTGAAAAAAAACTTCATGAGGCAATTCCTACCAATTTTGGGTTGAGAAACAAATAGGTGAGGATGAAAAATTTTTATTAGCTCTATGATATACACAAGGTGGAAGGATTACATATTAACGGATTGATAGAAAAGGATACATTTTAATTACATACATGCTAACAACAATGAAAGTGCATTTGATTTTTTTAACTGGTAATTACATGCTAAGAGTTCTAAATTGCTGGAAAAATACTTCGCAGATGTTCGTGTCTGAAGAGAATCATGTGGTGGCCTATTGACTTCGTCGTCTTTTAGCTTGCATCTTGTATTGGAGTTCCGCAGAATACATACACAAAGACCAACAGGAATCCGCAACCATTACTTCATTCCTACGGCCCTGACGTCCTTATTCCATAACAGAAATGTCCTGAAGGAATCTATCACCATGTTCATCACTAACAGCTCCACAACTAGGAGGGCAAAAGTCTAGGTGGGATGGGAGAAAATGGATCTTAAGGGACATGTTGCATCCAAGGTTACGGTACTTTTGCAGGGGCACTGTCACCAAATGCTTGTAGTTGTCATCTCTTTTGTTGCCTAAAAATCCATGAACAAAACCCTAGAAAGCTTCCCAAGCTTCCTTTTCTTTCCCCTCCAAAACTTGGTCAAATGCAGGAGCCTTTACAAGTTCTCTTATTTGTTGTCCGACAAAAACGCCTTCCTTAACTTTTTCATCACTTAATTTGGAAAATGTCTCTCTTATGTACTTAAGCGACCGTCCTTCTCGGTTCATAGCTTTGACCAAGTTTTTCATCAAACCCATCTTGTATGCAAGGGTGGAAGAAGAACGTCTTTTGGGTCCACAAGAGGTTTGGCAACGACATTTTTCTCGCCAGCGTGAAGATTTCTTGCTGGCCAGTCTTCTTTAATATAATGCAATTTCCTATCTTTACTGTCCCATATACATGTTGTTGTTGTTGTGGTCTTCAGTCCTGCGACTGGTTTGATGCAGCTCTCCATGCTACTCTATCCTGTGCAAGCTTCTTCATCTCCCAGTTCCTACTGCAACCTACATCCTTCTGAATCTGCTTAGTGTATTCATCTCTTGGTCTCCCTCTACGAATTTTACCCTCCACGCTGCCCTGCAATGCTAAATTTGTGATCCCTTGATACCTCAAAACATGTCCTACCAACCGATCCCTTCTTCTAGTCAAGTTGTGCCACAAACTTCTCTTCTCCCCAATCCTATTCAATACATCCTCATTAGTTACGTGATCTACCCATCTTATCTTCAGCATTCTTCTGTAGCACCACATTTCGAAAGCTTCTATTCTCTTCTTGTCCAAACTAGTTATCGTCAATGTTTCTCTTTCATACATGGCTACACTCCATGCAAATACTTTCAGAAACGACTTCCTGACACTTTAATCTATACTCGATGTTAACAAATTTCTCTTCTTCAGAAACGATTTCCTTGCCATTGCCAGTCTACATTTTATATCCCTTCTACTTCGACCATCATCAGTTATTTTACTCCCCAAAGAGCAAAACTCCTTTACTACTTTAAGTGTCTCATTTCCTAATCGAATTCCCTCAGCATCACCCGATTTAATTTGACTACATTCCATTATCCTCGTTTTGCTTTTGTTGATGTTCAACTTATATCCTCCTTTCAAGACACTGTCCATTCCGGTCAACTGCTCTTCCAAGTCCTTTGCTGTCTGTGACAGAATTACAATGTCATCGGCGAACCTCAAAGTTTTTATTTCTTCTCCATGGATTTTAATACCTACCCCGAACTTCTCTTTTGTTTCCTTCACTGCTTGCTCAATATACAGATTGAGTAACATCGGGGAGAGGCTTCAACCCTGTCTCACTCCCTTCCCAACCACTGCTTCCCTTTCATGCCCCTCGAGTCTTATTACTGCCATCTGGTTTCTGTACAAATGGTAAATAGCCTTTCGCTCCCTGTATTTTACCCCTGCCACCTTCAGAATTTGAAAGAGAGTATTCCAGTTAACATTGTCAAAAGCTTTCTCTAAGTCTACAAATGCTAGAAACGTAGGTTTGCCTTTTCTTAATCTTTCTTCTAAGATAAGTCGTAAGGTTTGTATTGCCTCACGTGTTCCAACATTTCTATGGAATCCAAACTGATCTTCCCCGAGGTCCGCTTCTACCAGTTTTTCCATTCGTCTGTAAAGAATTCGCGTTAGTATTCTGCAGCTGTGACTTATTGAACTGATAGTTCGGTAATTTTCACATCTGTCAGCACCTGCTTTCTTTGGGATTGGAATTATTATATTCTTCTTGAAGTCTGAGGGTATTTCGCCTGTCTCATACATCTTGCTCATCAGATGGTAGAGTTTTGTCATGACTGGCTCTCCCAAGGCCATCAGTAGTTCTAATGGATTGTTGACTACTCCCGGGGCCTTGTTTCGACTCAGGTCTTTCAGTGCTCTGTCTGACTCTACACGCAGTATCTTATCTCGCATTTCGTCTTCATCTACATCCTCTTCCATTTCCATAATATTGTCCTTAAGTACATCGCCCTTGTATAAACCCTCTATATACTCCTTCCACCTTTCTGCCTTCCCTTCTTTGCTTAGAACTGGGTTGCCATCTGAGCTCTTGATATTCATACAAGTGGTTCTCTTCTCTCCAAAGGTCTCTTTAATTTTCCTGTAGGCAGTATCTATCTTACCCCTAGTGAGACAAGCCTCTACATCCTTACATTTGTCCTCTAGCCATTCTTGCTTAGCCATTTTGCACTTCCTGTCGATCTCATTTTTGAGACGTTTGTATTCCTTTTTGCCTGCTTCATTTACTGCATTTTTATATTTTCTCCCTTCATCAGTTAATTTCAATATTTCTTCTGTTACCCAAGGATTTCTATTAGCCCTCGTCTTTTTACCTACTTGATCGTCTGCTGCCTTCACTACTTCAACCCTCAGAGCTACCCATTCTTCTTCTACTGTATTTCTTTCCCCCATTCCTGTCAATTGTCCCCTTATGCTCTCACTGAAACTCTCTACAACCTGTCGTTCTTTCAGTTTATCCAGGTCCCATCTCCTTAAATTCCCACCTTTTTGCAGTTTCTTCAGTTTCAATCTGCAGCTCATAACCAATAGATTATGGTCAGAATCGACATCTGCACCTGGAAATGTCTTACAATTAAAAACCTGGTTCCTAAATCTCTGTCTTACCATTATATAATCTATCTGATACCTTTTAGTATCTCCAGGATTCTTCCAGGTATACAACCTTCTTTTATGATTCTTGAACCAAGTGTTAGCTATGATTAAGTTATGCTCTGTGCAAAATTCTACAAGGCGGCTTCCTCTTTCATTTCTTACCCCGAATCCATATTCACCTACTACGTTTCCCGCTCTTCCTTTTCCTACTATCGAATTCCAGTCACCCATGACTATTAAATTTTCGTCTCCCTTCACTACCTGAATAATTTATTTTATCTCGTCATACATTTCATCAATTTCTCCATCATCTGCAGAGCTAGTTGGCATATTAACTTGTACTACTGTAGTAGGCATGAGCTTTGTGTCTATCTTGGCCACAATAATGCGTTCACTATGCTGTTTGTAGTAGCTAACCCGCACTCCTATTTTTTATTCATTATTAAACCTACTCCTGCATTACCCCTATTTGATTTTGTATTTATAACCCTGTAATCACCTGACCAAAAGTCTTGTTCCTCCTGCCACCGAACTTCACTAATTCCCACTATATCTAACTAACATACATAAGAAGCAGAAATGCTTTGTGTAACCTAGTTGCATTCCTAAGAGTATGGCAATGACTTTTAAATCACCACAGATTTTCCACTTGTGTTCATGATATTTAATTGAGTCCAAGAGAGCTGTCATATGACCAACGGGAAATGATTAAAGAAGGTTCCCGTTGTGAAGTAACACAGGTTTCAAACTAAGCTTGCAGGAGTCTATGAATAGCCTCCATTCAATTGGATCATGGTTCAAATTCAAAGATTTCATCAAGCCATTAATGTCGCAGCAAACAGCAAGATTATTTTTCTTCTCCAAAAAATGGAAGCAGTTCCATGTGACGTTTTCTGTACTGTGAGATTCTCACACCACTTTGGAGAAAATTCCATTGCTGTAGTCGAGACCCAAGAATTTCTTCATTCTGCTTTGACAGGCCAAGGTCTCTAATGAAATCATTCAATTCCGCTTGACTGCCTGTGCGGTTTATCAGATTTTCCCTCAAAATCAGGGTCATGGGATGTGGAAGGCTTGTTTGGTTCTTCTTTTTCCACACTGTCTTCATTATCTACGTCAAACACACAATTTTCGGGTGGAGTAGGAACTGGTAAACTAGCCGAATGTGGAATGGGTCGAATAGCAGATGGAAGATTCGGGTACTGAACTGTTCTTCTTTCTTCATAGACAATCCTGCCTTTATAGGTGGAGTCAGGCAGAAATAGCAGTCATCTGTATGGTTTATAGGCTCCCGCCAAATAATAGGCACAGCAAAAGCCATAGATCGTTTCTTCTTTTTCAGCCATTCGCGCAGTGTAACTGAACATGCGTTGCAACGTATATGTGGAGCCCGAAACTTATCCTGGTCCCCTAGTTTCATAACGAAATAATACTGATAGGCAGTCTTTACAAGAGGCGTCAGATTGAATTTCTGTGAGGAAAATGTTATTTCACCACAAATATAACAAAAGTTATTCACCATATTTACACATTTTTGTGGCATTTTTACAAATTTTACACTAAAAAAGCACTCGCGAACCGGAAATTTTGCATTAATTTGAGTAGAAACTACATGTGATTCACGGTCACAGCAACAGTATCTATGTTTATGACTTACAAACAGCTGACAAGCATTTGTGTTTTGTTATTTGACAGGTGTGCCAATTCCCAAAAAGAAATTCCCCCAAATTTAAAATCTTCACTCTAACAACTGAAATGTCACTTTATCTTCAAAACGAGAGCTAATCTGTGATTTTTATTGTGATTTTTGAATTCAGCAGATGGAAAACATGTAAATTTACTATTTTAAAGCCCGAAACATTTTTATTGTTGCCCAGTGTAATTATTGGTAGCCTTTTATGCAGTCGTCGGACATGGTGCAGCATATTTAGTCAATCAAGTGACTAAATTATTTTTATTGGCAAAAATATTGATTTAAAAAAGTGTGCGTGTCAGATAAGATCTCCTCAAACTGTCTTCTAGATCGAATCCAACCGTTGGCAGACACCATAATTGGAGAGCATCAAGGAGGATTTCGTCACGGGAGATCTACTATCGATGAAATCTTTGTCCTACGCCAGATCGTAGTAGAAAGGTGGGAGTTTGGCCAAGTACTACACATGCTGTTTGTCGACTTCAGAAAAGCATATGACTACATTCATTGGGAAAGTATGCTAAGGTGTCTGGAAGAGTTCGGTTTTGCCAAGAAACTAGTAAGCCTCACAAAGACCTGGCTGATGAATACTAGAGCGAAGGGAAAATTTGGAAATAAGGTGACTGATGCATTCAAAATAAAAACTTGGCTACGGCAGGGCGATGGAATATCGTCTGTTTTCAGTCTCGCATTAGAGAAAGTAATGCGAGAGATGTCATCTAATGAACTAACATGAGTCCAGACCGCGGATGTGGACAGTAAGTACCTCAGATATACCGATGATATAGTGCTGCTATCTGGGTCGCAAGAAGAATTAGGGGAAATGGCTGACATTCTACAAAGAACAACGAGGATAATTGGACTTCAAGTCAATCGTGACAAGAGGGAATACATGGTTCTACACCATAGACATAATGAAGCTCAAGAACCACTTGCACCCTCAGAGACAACTGAAGGTTCTTATCGTCGAGTCAGGGATATCAAATATCTTGTCGCAATATTCAGAGATGAATCACCCATTAGAATGGAAATACAGGCAAGACTACAGGCAGGTAACCACTGTTACCACAGCCTTAATGCTCTCCTGAAAACCAGAAGTTTGTCAACACATTTTAAAATAAACATCTACAAAACACTCCTCCAGCCAGTAGTACTATATATGGATGTGCCGCCTGGAGTGCAACCAAACAAGATCTGAACAGACTGATGATATTTGAAAGGAAAGTCTGTCGGAAGATTTCTGGACCAGTTTACGGTAACTGGAGTGAAAAATGGATGATTCGTTACAGTACAGAGTTGTATAATATTTACAAAGAGCCGAACATTGTGGCTACAATGATGACACAAGGACTTTATTGGGAAGGGCATGTTGCTCGAATGTAGGTCAACCGATGGCCGAAAACTGCACTCAACACCAAGCCAATCGGCAGAAGGCCCGCAGGAAGGCCTAGAACTCGATGGAGTGACTGCGTTTCCAAAGATCTTCAGAGACTGGGGTTGCTGGAAGGATGGCAGAAAGGAGCCAAAGACAGGCTGAAGTGGAGGCAATCTCTCAATGCTGCGCGTGGTCCATTGGGCCTGATCGCGTAAAGTAAAGTAAGTAAGTGTGTGTCAGACTTATGGTGGGGCCAGTGTGATGAGTGGCGTTTATGATGGTCTTCAAAAACAGATTAAAAACATTCCGCCGGATGCGGAGTATGTACACTGCGCATGCGCAAGTCATAATTTGAATTTATTGATAAATGTTGCCATTAGCAGTTGTGTGGAATTACAGATGTTTTTTCGTAACAATGCAAGACATACAGTTCTCTTCGCGAATAGCATTAAGCATTGGGATCTACTGTCGAAATTCACTGGCGAATGAGAAATACTCTAAAAAATTTCATCCGATTAGATGGTTTAGTAGAGTTAATACGATATCCGCAATAAAACTTAGTGTTTTTAGTACAATCGAGGGTTCCAGTATAGATCAGCTTAGCGAAGCAGTAAGCATTAACACAAAAACGTTAAATTTCTAGTTCATATTCTTTGTGAATTCATGCGCCAAATATTGAATTACATCAATTATGCATACAAAAGTTTACAAAAACCTGCTCTTGATTTGGACTGGGCAAGTAGAGCTGCAGCAAATGTTAAAACAAAGCAGATATTTTATAGATATGATTTCGAATCATTGAAGTGCAAAGCCACTGTAACTACAAAAAGACATGACATAGATCCCAATTTTCACGAAAAAGGCAATAGAAAATTAAAAAAACATTTTGATGAACTAGATTCTGACCATCGATTTCGAAACAGGGCAGAAATATTTAAAGTTACTATTTTCAGAAATGTATGCGACACAATAACGCAGCTAAATACCCGTTTTACTGATATGAGTCCAGTCCATCAAGTATTTAATTTCGTAACAGCATTCATTCAATATTTGCCGCATGAATTCACAAATGAATATGAAATAGAAATTTTACGTTTTTGTTTCAATGCCTCCTGCTTCGCTAAGCTGATCTATACTGGAACCCTTCAGCAACTTTATTACGAAAATGTGATGGATTTGAAAGTAAATATTTTGATATAATAGGCCCTACTTTTTCATTTCAGTTTATTAATACTTATCACCTTGTTCAACCTAAATTGACCGCTTGGACTGTTTACCAATTATGTAAGGAAATTATAACTAAATGTGCAAAGCTAGAAAACGACATTACAGAAGTGTTTACCGCAATTCTATTATTTTATATAATACCTGTCACTTCTGCAACAGCCGAAAGATCATTCAGCAACTTAAAAATAATCAAAAGGGAATAGTATGCGTCAATCTCGACTCCGACATTTGGCACTCATAGTAAAACAAAACATGGCCGCATCAAGTCTAGAGTTAACTGTAGTTATTGTTGATACAGATGAAGGATGTTGTGAAAACTGTACAAAACTAATTACCTTAAAAGTAGTTCACCTTGTCGTGTTATAACATACGCTCACGAACAATGAAATAGTTCATGCAGACATACGCCATGGGATTTGAAACTCAATGTTCATTAAAAAAGAGACGTAATTAGTTGCACGAAAAAGATGTCTTCCTCAGAAGGGTGAAATATTTTCATACTTTAATTAGTACTATGCGTCGGTAATCTGTCTTCTTGATACCTGCTTCTGACGTTTCCCTTAATCTGCTTCCTTGTCGTCCTCTGGAGTTTATGACCAACTGCCAGTCACCACTGAACCTCAGCTATGCTGATATAATAAATTACAATCGGCTGACTTGTTAAAATACAATGCACTGCGAGTGTATACTGGTGTGATACTACGATTATTGATTATAGCGCGTGACTGTCTGTCGCTGTTGACTTAAGGCAAGAGTCAGTAATATAAAGTTATTTCTGAACAGAGTCTAAAACGGCACCACAATACTGTAAACAGAAGTATTTCAATGTAATCTCTTATACTGGGCGCGTCAAAAAATGTATACACACTTTGAACTGTCATAGACAATTTATTTCCCGTTCTACAAGGTTAAATATCTGTGAGGAATTTATGTTATGTTTCTTAAACAGGTGGCAGTAGTGGCAAGGAAGTAACTGCAACATGGCGGACTTGCGTTTGAGCTTTGAAGCGCGGAAGCAGATAATTATATGGTACTGCAAGTTTGAGAATGTAGCTGCGGTTCGAAGACAGTGGAGAAGTGAGTATGGTACAGAACCACCTTCAAGGTTAACAATTACACGTCTACGAGACAAATTCGAAATTCGTGGAAGAGTGTGTGATGTGCATAAAGGTCGAACAGGGCGACCTCGTACAGCTACAAGTGATGATTCCACAACTGCGGTCTTGGTACTGTTTCAGCGTTCGCCTCAAAAATCTTCAAGGCAAGCGGCATGTGAGAGTAATGTAAGTGCTAGTAGTGTGCTATGCATTCTGAAGAAAGGAAAGCTTGGTGTGTACATTCCAAGGCTGGTGCAACAGCTAAGTGACGACGGCCCAGATCGAAGGTTAGAATTTTGTGAATGGGTTCAGGAGATGGTGAGACGTGAACCGGGATTTATGGGTAGCATAATTTGGTCGGATGAAGCCCAATTCAAACTCAATGGAACTGTCAAATGGCACAATAGTGTGTACTGGGCTGACGTTACAGTTGAAAAGACTGTGAATTTGCCTGGTGTAAATGTGTGGTGTGGTTCGTCTGCAAGGGGACTCATTGAGCCTTTCCACTTTGAAGGTACTGTTACTGGAGAAACTTACCTAACAATGCTTGTTGACTCCATGTTCCCTGCCATTCGTGCATTATATGGTAATGATGAGTTTTATTTCCAACAAGATCATATCATAGGGACGTACGAGCATACCTGGATCACAATGTGCCAGGCCAGTGGATAGGACGCAGGGGACCAATCGAGTTTCCTGCACGCTCTAGAGACCTCACGCCGCAGGATTTGCAAACCACGTAACCTGGACACACTTTAGAATGAGATTCAGGCAGTGTACGCAAAAATCTCATTGGACACTTTGGTACGATGTACAGAATCAGTGGTGACTCGTTCACAGAAATGTACTGATGCTGAAGGCCACCAGTTTGAACATTAATCACATTTGCAATGTACATTTATTTTTCCAATTGGACTTTAAGCTATCCATTTCCAGAAATTTACCATTGTAGAACAGGAAATAAAATTTCTATGATACTTCAAAGTGTGTATACATTTTTTTGACTCACCCTGTATTTAGAAACACTGTGCAGACCCGAATTACACAGAACCAGCTGACCCGGGATGATGAACACGATAGCACGCCCGTGATCTGACCTCAAACTTGTTATCTCATGGAGTAATGCAAAGGTGCTTCAGTCTGTCATTTCGGCGTCTAGCGTGTGTAAAGAAGCTGCATTTCATACTAATAGGGCGCAGCGACGGCTTGCGCAATCAGTGTCACCAAACGAAGTCCGTCGGTTTATCGGCACTTCCCAGATACCACATCTCTGCCACTGGATTTGCACTGTGTTCCCAACTGCGCTTTCAGACGCATATTTTTCAATTCACACTTCAAATCGTAAGTTGACATTGAAAGTGTTTCCATCAAACTGTTCCTGGCGACCCTTAGAAACTATTGGGAGAGTTGCATTTTCCACATTCCTTTCATACGAGGGTTGGAAATTTAATAGTGTCCACTATTTATTTACAGCTCGTTCAAAATAGATACGTGTTTCAAAGTTTTACTTACCTTCGAAGTAGTCACCAGCATTGTGTATAACCCATCGCCAGCGACGTGGAAGACGTAGGATACACTTAGCAGTGCCAGTTGTGTTGATAGTTCGAGCGGCGCGGTCTATTGCCCGACAAATTTTTAGCAGTTCTGAAGCGAAAGGCCGTGAAGTGTTTCCTTCGTTTTAGAAATCGAGTAGAACTCGCGAGAGCTTGAGTCAGGAAAGTGCAGTAGGTGGTATAGCACTTAGGAGCCCATCAGTCAAACAAATCAGTAACAGTTTGCACGGCACGTGCTTGAGCATTGTCCTGCAAAATGTTGGTCAGGTCCTGCAGAAAGTGTCATCACGTCTGTCTCTATGCTGTTTATTTTTGGAACACAACCTACGACCAGCTTAACATAAATATGCTGGTGACTACTTTAAAGGTCAGTAAAACTTTGAAACAAGTATCTATTTTGTAGGGGCTGTGGTTAAATAGTTGCCATTATTAAAGTTCCAACCCTCGTATTTTTTCCGGCAATGATATCATTATCATTTTTGATCTGCCAATGTCATACCCTGTTGGTCTTTAATTTCCTACACCTAAAAACACACTGATATTTGAAAAAGGACGGGAGCAACGTATCTCTGTTTTATTATATTAAAAATAGCAGTCTCTCTCAAGTAGCCAACATGGAGTCCTTTTCTCGCCTAGACCGATTACCTTCAAAGCATGGCTTGTTGCCGGCCGGAGCGGCCGTGCGGTTCTAGGCGCTACAGTCTGGAACCGAACGACCGCTACGGTCGCAGGTTCGAATCCAGCCTCGAGCATGGATGTGTGTGATGTCCTTAGATTAGTTAGGTTTAATTAGTTCTAAGTTCTAGGCGGCTGATGACCTCAGAAATTAAGTCGCATAGTGCTCAGAGCAACTTGAACCATTTTTGAACCATGGCTTGTTCGTTTCGATGTCTTGTAGGAGCCAAAGAAGGCGCTTTACTTATTCTCCCAAGTAGCAGTACCAACCTTCGAAGCCTTTACTCTCCTGTATGTTTGGTAACGCAAAGAGATCCCCCGCTTAAATTTTGGCAAATCACGAGTCATCCTGCTCAACAGTAAGTAGTTTACACAGGACCTCACTGGATGCAATAGCGAGCGCCACTTTCCCCCTACATAAACTTAGTTATCTACTTTTCAACTTGGTAGAGAGGCAGACTTCGGTAGAGGAGGAGTATTCCTGCATCGAAGATTAAGCACGAGTTCCTACTGGACACAGATTTACACCAAGTCTCTATGGCTGTACTAAATCACAAATTCCGTAAAGTTGAAAGCATAAGCGCTTTCTTGTTCTCCTTTCTATGAGGATTGACCGGAAAGTAATACTACGAACTTTTTTCTTCAACAGTTCTTTTTTTAACATAATGAGAATTACATATAGGAAAGAATGGTGTTTTATCTACACACCCCATTTTTCCACGTAACCTCCATCCCTTTCTATGGCCCTTCTACAGCATGAAACAAGGGCGCGTATGCCCACTCGGTACCAGTCCTTGTCATAGTGGCGGAGGCAGTGCTTCACTGTGTGAATCATCTCCTCATCGTCCTCAAAACGTCTTCTACGTATGGCATCCCTTAATGGGCCAAACATGTGGAAGTCCGAAGGAGCTAGGTCAGGGCTGTCAGGTGTGACGGCCGTGGATGGTCTCCCACATATCGTGGAGCTCCGCCGAACCGCCTTCTGATGACCTCACCTTTCGCAGTCGGCGACTAACTGTACTTCTGTCGTCAGCAGATGCTCCACAGACTTTGCATAAGCGTTTGTGAATATTTCTCCAAGTTTCTTTCAGTGCATTGAGAAATTCAATGACGGTACGTTGTTGCTTGCAACGTACGAGGGCAGTTCAATAAGTAATGCAACACTTTTTTTTTCTGAAACAGCGGTTGTTTTATTCAGCATTGAAATACACCAGGTTATTCCCCAATCTTTTAGCTACACAACACTATTTTTCAACGTAATCTCCATTCAATGCTACGGCCTTACGCCACCTTGAAATGAGGTCCTGTATGCCTGCACGGTACCATTCCACTGGTCGATGTCGGAGCCAACGTCGTACTGCATCAATAACTTCTTCATCATCCGCGTAGTGCTTCCCACGGATTGCGTCCTTCATTCGGCCAAACATATGGAAATCCGACGGTGCGAGATCGGGGCTGTAGGGTGCATGAGGAAGAACAGTCCACTGAAGTTCTGTGAGCTCCTCTCGGGTGCGAAGACTTGTGTGAGGTCTTGCGTTGTCATGAAGAAGGAGAAGTTCGTTCAGATTTTTGTGCCTACGAACACGCTGAAGTCGTTTCTTCAATTTCTGAATAGTAGCACAATACACTTCAGAGTTGATCGTTTGACCATGGGGAAGGACATCGAACGGAATAACCCCTTCAGCGTCCCAGAAGACTGTAACCATGACTTTACCGGCTGAGGGTATGGCTTTAAACTTTTTTTTGGTAGGGGAGTGGGTGTGGCCCCACTCCATTGATTGCCGTTTTGTTTCAGGTTCGATGAACCCATGTTTCATCGCCTGCAACAATCTTTGACAAGAAATTGTCACCCTCAGCCACATGACGAGCAAGCAATTCCGCACAGATGGTTCTCCTTTGCTCTTTATGGTGTTCGGTTGGACAACGAGGGACCCAGCGGGAACAAACCTTTGAATATCCCAACTGGTGAACAATTGTGACAGCACTACCAACAGAGATGTCAAGTTGAGCACTGAGTTGTTTGATGGTGATCCGTCGATCATCTCGAACGAGTGTGTTCGCACGCTCCGCCGTTGCAGGAGTCACAGCTGTGCACGGCCGGCCCGCACGCGGGAGATCAGACAGTCTTGCTTCACCTTGCGGCGATGATGACACACGCTTTGCCCAACGACTCACCGTGCTTTTGTCCACTGCCAGATCACCGTAGACATTCTGCAAGCGCCTATGAATATCTGAGATGCCCTGGTTTTCCGCCAAAAGAAACTCGATCACTGCCCGTTGTTTGCAACGCACATCCGTTACAGACGCCACTTTAACAGCTCCGTACAGCGCTGCCACCTGTCGGAAGTCAATGAAACTATACGAGACGAAGCGGGAATGTTTGAAAATATTCCACAAGAAATTTCCGGTTTTTTCAACCAAAATTGGCCGAGAAAAAAATGTGTTGCATTACTTATTGAACTGCCCTCGTACATCACATACAGACGCCATTTTGCAACTGTCCTGCAGCTACGCTATCTGTCGGAAGTGATGGAAACTTGGCGCGCTCACTCAGCAGACTTGAAACAATACGTAGGTAGCGTTTCACATTCGTAGCGTTGTTTTCGGGTGAGGGAAGAAAATGCAGCGCTTTAGTTTCTGGGCAACCCTCTTATTACTATCCCAGCTTTTTATCCTTTTGCGAGTCAAATTCATTGAATGTTGTGTTGGATTCAGAATCCAAGCTTTGTCCGTTAGATCTCATGCACGTGGAGACACTCGCCAACAAAGTTAAGTAAATTCATCCGCTTTTCCTGCATTCGTTTCGGCTTCAGCGAGTTCTATGACTCAAGATCCCGGCGTCCCCGGCATCATCTTTCTGGGATAGCGTCATTAAGAAAGCGATACATATCCGTACAGCTCATAATCTCATCAACAAGGATACGGGATTTCGACTGAGCACCGCCTGGAATCCTGCATTGGCTGCTATTAAATCACGATGCGTAAATCATGATTCTTCGATGACAGACGCGTCGTAGCATCGGTCAAGTACGGCCGTTGGTGAGTAACGTCTGGCCGCACTGTTGGCAAACGGAGCGTACAGCACACGCGTAGGAGAGCCGCCCTGCGGTTTTCGACAGAGGGAGTTTGAATATGGCACCATCTATATGCAAATTATTGCGCATGTGCGATTTCCGCATTCTTCGCGCGCGTGTTCTACAAACGGGGCGTCGACGTGCGGATACCGTCTGTTCGACTTGACACCCTTAATTCAGCGTGAACTAATGCTTAGTTGCGCGATCGACGGTGTGGAAATAAATGGACGATCGATTTTCGTAGGTAATCGGCCCTTCTGTTGATATACGTACTAAACTACAGCTATGAAAAGTAGTTACAACACAACACTCTTCACGTACAGTATTTCATTGCAGAATAAGAATACCATAAAATATTGAAGTTATAGTCGGATTGATTTTGAATAATTATAGTGCATCAACTACTGAGTAAACACATAATCCGTTAACCGCCGATTCTTCGTACTGCCAATGATTTTTCCTTGGTAGGAGGACTGGACTGACGTGCACTCAGCCTCTTATGGCCGAATGGGGAGCTATTCGAGCAAGTAATAGCGGTTCCAAAGTCAAGAAACCCGACAACGGCCGGGAGAGCAGTGTGTTCACCACAGTGACAGTGGCACGTAAAGTGCCCTCCGCCACGCACCGTCGGGTGGCTTGAGGGGTACAAATAGTAGATGTAGATGCCCCTTGTAATGGTACTTGAATTACGTAAGCATTACGGCACCTCACCTGTACCTCTCGATACCAGCTATATTCTACTGTGTTTCTGTGAAATAGTTAACATATTTCTGAGACAACATTCAGATTTGATTTCATTAATATAGAGGTACTTTGATACATCGATATGTTTATGTTGCAATGATATTATTCTTGTGTGTATTCTTTCTTTTGTCACTATGATCTTTGACGTACTTGTAACTCAGATTTTTGGGCGCGTAAGCGATTATTACTAGTTAGAGAGTCAGACCTTGAGAAAGTCAAGTCTTGGACGTCATGTTGGAAAGACGCATAACGTAGTCAGCTTATAAAATGTGAACTTTAACAGTGAGGAAGATGTTTTCCAGTATGTTTTGTATTGTGACGTGTTCTTTTGTGTGTTACGTGATATTACAACAAAAGCAATAAAAAGGAAGTGTAACTTAAATTCGGAGTGCTGATTATTTTTTATATCACCATTGTGCTAACTTTCAAAGGTTCAGTCTTCAAGAATAGTTTGTGAAACACATCTATAAAACTTTTGGATATAGTAGAATAAAACCTAGGCCTCTTTGCATCCGAGCTTGGAATCATCACTACCTAGATTTTCGACGATTGAGCCATGATTTTACGACGAGACCAGCGTCGGAAACACGAAAAGATCAGTGCCTAGTTTATTCATTATTACATTAAATGACTTTATTAACTGTGCTCTAATGACACCTGCCACGTAATAACTTTCTTGTTGCCCGAAAATGCAGTATTTAGCAGCGTGAGCAACACCACAATCATTATTAAATTTTGACCTTTGTTGTGGTAGGGTTGTTAGACCCTCCATACCTCATCCTACCACACCATTGTCAGAGGCTGACATGGCGGTTGGTTGGGACCTACTGGACTGTCTACGGCCAAAACGCGTAACTTGACCTTACGTTTTACATATTACGTGGGAAACAAATAACAAACAATCGGTAGTCGTAAACAGTAAGATAATGATCAAATGCTGTATTCCTACAATTCATAATGAAAGTTCGTTGTCTAGCTGTCTCGTAGTCGGTCACCAATATGGCTACGTTTGACTAAGTCCATAACTTGGCTTTACTCCCGGCGTTTCTAAGTGTCACAACTGGACAATCTTGCAGTTACACTATGTGATCAAAACTATCCAGACACCCCCAAAAGCATAAGTTTTTCATATTACGTGCATTGTGCTGCCACTTACTGCCAGGTACTCCACATGAGCGACCTCAGTACACATTAAACATCGAGAAAGAGCAGAATGTGGCGCTCCGTTGAACTCACCGACTTCGAACATGTTCAGGTGATTGGGTGTCACTTGTGTCATACGTCTGTACGCGAGATTTTCACACTCCTAAACATCCCTAGGTCCACTGTTTCCGATGCGATAGTCAAGTGGAAACGTGAAGGGACACGTACAGCCCAAAATCGTACAGGCCGACCTCATCTGTTGACTGACAGAGACAGCCGACTGTTGAAGAGGGTCGTAATGTGTACTAGGCAGACATCTATTCAGACCATCACGCAAGAATTCCAAACTGCATCAGGATCCACTGAAAGCAGGCGTGAGGTGAGAAAACTTCGATTTCATTATCTAGAGGCTGCTCATAAACCACATATCACACCGATAAATGCCAAACGGCACCTCGCTCGATGTAAGGAGCGTAAACACTGGACGATTGAACCGTGGAAAAACGTTGTGTGTAGTGACGATCCGATGGCAGGGTGTGCGCATGGCCAATGCCCGGTGAACGTCATCTTCCAGAGTACCAACAGTAAAATTTGGAGGCGGTGGTGTTATGGTGCGGTCGTGGTTTTCATGGAGGGGCATGCACCCCTTGTTGTTTTGCGTGGCACTATCACAGCACAGGCCTACATTGATGTTTTAAGCACCTTCTTGCTTCCCACTGTTGAAGAGCAGTTCGGGGATGGCGACTGCGTCTTTCAACACGATCGAGCACCTGTTCATAATGCACGGCCTGCGACGGAGTGGTTGCACGGCAATAACATGCCTGTAATAGACTGGCCTGCACAGAGCCCTGACCTGAATCATATAGGACACCATTGGGATGTTTTCGACAGCCGACTTCGTGCCAGGCCTCACCGACCGGGATCGATACCTCTCCTCAGTACAGCAATCCGTGAAGAATGGGCTGCCATTCCCTACGAAACCTCTCAGCACCTGATTGAATGCGAGAGTGGAAGCTGTCATCACGGCTAAGGGTAAGCCAACGCCATATTGAATCCCAGCATTACCTATGGAGGGCGCCAGTTATTTGTAAGCCATTTTCAGCCAGATGTCCGGATACTTTTGATCTCATCGTCACTGTACGACGGCTGTTAGCTCTCACCCCCGCAATTGTAAGAGACCTGCCAGTGGTCCAAATGGTTGACTGTCGGACTACAGGGAAACAGACTTACTTCGGCCACGATCATATAGAAACCTAAACTTCACCCTAACTGTGTGTGATATGGTTGATATAATGTACTACAAAATTAACCATAAAAGCGTGTAAGATTCCTTTGGGATAAAGGATGATGTCATTTAAAGTAGTTTATTCAACTTCCAAACAATAGAAAACACGCCTAACTGTTTCACGCTCATCCCTTCGATGATACTGACAAATTCTATGAGTCATTCACTCCAAAAAAGAGCTACGTACGATTCAGCATTCCTATTCCAGCGCAATATTTACGTCATTGCGCCAGTAAACGCTTTATAATTTAACTTCGAGTATTTCTCACTCACGACTCTTTCGTTAGATGCTCACTCGACCCAAATAATATTCTTTCTACCTAGCCGTTGGTTCAAAAAATGGCTCTGAGCACTATGGGACTTAACATCTGAGGTCATCAGTCCCCCAGAACTTAGAGCTACTTAAACCTAACTAACCTAAGGACATCACACACATCCATGCCCGAGGCAGGATTCGAACCTGCGACCGTAGCAGTCCCGCGGCTCCGGACTGAGCGCCTAGAACCGCTAGACCACCGCGGCCGGCCTAGCCGTTGGACCAAGGAAGTACGAGTCTAGATAATGCCAATTCTACAAGTTCTTTAAAAGGATTTTCACCGCTGGTGTCATGGTAACTGAAAACCTCACACCAGAAATCGACAGAGTTGTTACCGTTATCCCATTGGACGACGGTCATTTTTTGCCACTGTAATTCAGTTATCGTTATTATATCATTATCCAAGTGAGAGCTTTCTAACAGGGGAATTAAGGGTTGTTTTAACTCTACAAGCGCCTTTGAAACGGCAAGAAGAGATAATTTCCTCAACACTTCGCAATCTTCGCTGCAATTGTTTGACAAGGGAAGAAACAAATCTTACAAATCTTTCTCTAATATTTTCTTCTTCACCTTCGGTTATTTTGTTTCTAATTTTTGAATTTTTTTTTCAAATAAGTGTCCAAGATACGGCTTTGTATCTAGGTGATTTTCGAAATAATTGTCAAGATATTTTCTCTGTAATGAGTGGTTGGGAATGACAACTTCCTTAAGAAGGGATTGAATAAGAATTACCAGGTCATCTAATAACTTGCATGGGTCCACACCATTTGACTCGAATTCCTTATTGAATCTCTGAAGACTAGAAAGGATAGGTTTCAAAAATAGCAAACATACTAAATTAAGGGGGGTAGGACGTCAAACGGGCCGACTTGGACCAGGAAAGGCATCACAGCATATTTTAATTTCCAGTGTGTATACCTTTACAAATAAATTCATAAAACTTTATCAGCATCACCAGGAAGGATTCAGGATTCACACTCATTGCAGTGGAAGTTCGAAAACAAAGCAAAATAAATTTTTTTACGTGTGAAATTTCATCATTTTTTCACTTACTAATGGCTGCATTTGTTGCTATAGGTACAGTTTTCTTCATAAGTTAGAGAGATTCTTCGATGAATTTTACACATCATACATACCGTACTTACAGGTGTATGAAACTCTCGAATTTATTTAATTTCTGACAAAAACGAATGATCTGTTGTATTTTAAACTTCATGTTTAGAAAGAACACAAATTTTGTAGTTAATTACCTCAATTTTTACCACAGTTTTTAATAGATTTGGAAAATTGTAGAGTTTCATGCACCTTTAAGTATGGTTTGCATGCTGTGCAAAATTCATCGAACCACATCTCTTACTTATGAAGAAAAATGTACCTATAGCAACAAATGCTGCTATTAGTAAGTGAAAAAAATGATGAAATTGCACATGTAAAAAAATTATGTTTTCGAACTTCCACTGCTATGAGTGTGAATTCTGAATCCTTCCTGGTCATGCTAACAAAGTTTTATGAATTTATTTGTAAAAGTATAGACAGTGGAAATTAAAATGTCCTGAGGTGCCTCTCCTGTTCCAAGTTTGACGTCCTACCCCCCTTAAGTTCGTCACTGAACATCGTATACAGCAGTCCAGCTGTGTACCATATTTCGCTTTGCCTAACAATTTCAAAATGAGTTTTTAACTCGAGCCATTGATCAATTATTCTACATACACCAGGTTCAATAGATAACCATCTCGTGTCACAAGCATGGGAGATTTTCAGTGGCTACTCCCCATCATTTAGAACTGAGAAAATCTGGGGGTAAAAGAGTTGTCGTGAAGGAGATCGAGAAAACCAGTTGTATGTTTTCCTTATTAAAACGTCCAAATTTCTTGGAAGATATTGTAATCGCGACCGGAACGGTCGTGGGGTGGGCGAGAAAGCGCGGGGGACCAAACGGAGAGTGGTCCGCGAACAAACTAACAAACGAACGGAAAGGACGGACACGCAACAACGACGGACGATGGAGAGAGACCTTACGACAACAACACGCAAGACGCAACAGTGTGACAGAGGCAACCAAACGAATCCAAGACGTCAACTTATAATAAAAACACATAACACATTCAATCCCAACCCACATGTGTTCGGAGGCGATATGTCAAGACTCACGCAACGATTAGACTCGCTCGCTGATATTTTTTTTTTTTTTTTTTTTTTTTTCGAGAGGCAGTCGCTTAAATACTCTATCAGGGGCGCCGCTATCGGCCGCTGGGACCCATGTGTTTCACTGTGGCGCCCTCACACTAAATGCGGGCCAGAAGGTGCGCGCCGCCACAGCTTTCAGCGCGATGGTGCAGAGACCTCTAGGGGTCTTCGACGTCCGTGTCGTCTGGCGAGGACTCAAATTCTGCGGCAAGCGGTACCAGAGAAGACAACCTGCAGTTGCTGCAGAGTTTGCCAACTGAATAGAATGACATACACACCTTAGAAGTACCAAATGCGGAATCTCCCTTTTAAGTATTTAATACACTCCGTTATAAATACCGACCATCACACTACCATTATCTGTTCCTATCCCCTGCAATTTCTTTAAATTTAAATTAACTTCTTTCAACACTCCTTGAATAGCTGACACAATAGACTCAGCACTGCATTTTTCAAGTTCGACTAGTGTAAGAAATGTCGAAACAATCTTGTGAGATGCTTTACTATGATAAATTATAGCAAGCTAGAAGCATAGTGATACCAATACCAGTTGATTCGTCACTTAAAATACTGTACATACCATCATCAACATCATTCGCAAACTAGGGCCCAAGAACAGGCTTGATGATAACACTACACTTTGTATGATGTAAATGTGGCTTGCAATAAGGCTGTCTTTGTAACTGGTTTTACACATTTCTCTTAAGTAATCACACGACATTACAGCACAATTGCGAACACAAAGAGGGCGAGTGACCCTTGAGCTTCGTAATGTCCTACGGAATCCTGAACTGGTTTAAAATTAATTTTTGTCTATGTACTGGAAGAAAAGGAAGAAATTGAAGATTCATGTTTTTTTTTTTTTTTTTTTGTTTCTGCGTGATTTTCTATATCCGCTAACGGAGTTCTTACAGTACAGCGACACACTTTACAGAATGCCTTTGCGTTATCTCCTACAGCTGGTGATAACCATTGGAAAAATTCCGGATTTTTTAACCATTCTTCCCTAGACTTTTGGATGTACTGAGATTTAACTTTACCCATTTTAACAGAACTTTAATCAATAACTATGACGAGAAGAACAAACGCTAAGCACAGCCACTTCCGACACGAATTCGACGATAACTGACTAATAACAACCAGTTTGCCTTTCGTTCAGCTTCTCGGTCCTCGACAACGGGAAAATACACTCCTGGAAATGGAAAAAAGAACACATTGACACCGGTGTGTCAGACCCACCATACTTGCTCCGGACACTGCGAGAGGGCTGTACAAGCAATGATCACACGCACGGCACAGCGGACACACCAGGAACCGCGGTGTTGGCCGTCGAATGGCGCTAGCTGCGCAGCATTTGTGCACCGCCGCCGTCAGTGTCAGCCAGTTTGCCGTGGCATACGGAGTTCCATCGCAGTCTTTAACACTGGTAGCATGCCGCGACAGCGTGGACGTGAACCGTGTGTGCAGTTGACGGACTTTGAGCGAGGGCGTATAGTGGGCATGCGGGAGGCCGGGTGGACGTACCGCCGAATTGCTCAACACGTGGGGCGTGAGGTCTCCACAGTACATCGATGTTGTCGCCAGTGGTCGGCGGAAGGTGCACGTGCCCGTCGACCTGGGACCGGACCGCAGCGACGCACGGATGCACGCCAAGACCGTAGGATCCTACGCAGTACCGTAGGGGACCGCACCGCCACTTCCCAGCAAATTAGGGACACTGTTGCTCCTGGGGTATCGGCGAGGACCATTCGCAACCGTCTCCATGAAGGTGGGCTACGGTCCCGCACACCGTTAGGCCGTCTTCCGCTCAGGCCCCAACATCGTGCAGCCCGCCTCCAGTGGTGTCGCGACAGGCGTGAATGGAGGGACGAATGGAGACGTGTCGTCTTCAGCGATGAGAGTCGCTTCTGTCTTGGTGCCAATGATGGTCGTATGCGTGTTTGGCGCCGTGCAGGTGAGCGCCACAATCAGGACTGCATACGACCGAGGCACACAGGGCCAACACCCGGCATCATGGTGTGGGGAGCGATCTCCTACACTGGCCGTACACCACTGGTGATCGTCGAGGGGACACTGAATAGTGCACGGTACATCCAAACCGTCATCGAACCCATCGTTCTACCATTCCTAGACCGGCAAGGGAACGTGCTGTTCCAACAGGACAATGCACGTCCGCATGTATCCCGTGCCACCCAACGTGCTCTAGAAGGTGTAAGTCAACTACCCTGGCCAGCAAGATCTCCGGATCTGTCCGCCATTGAGCATGTTTGGGACTGGATGAAGCGTCGTCTCACGCGGTCTGCACGTCCAGCACGAACGCTGGTCCAACTGAGGCGCCAGGTGGAAATGGCATGGCAAGCCGTTCCACAGGACTACATCCAGCATCTCTACGATCGTCTCCATGGGAGAATAGCAGCCTGCATTGCTGCGAAAGGTGGATATACACTGTACTAGTGCCGACATTGTGCATGCTCTGTTGCCTCTGTCTATGTGCCTGTGGTTCTGTCAGTGTGATCATGTGATGTATCTGACCCCAGGAATGTGTCAATAAAGTTTCCCCTTCCTGGGACAATGAATTCACGGTGTTCTTATTTCAATTTCCAGGAGTGTATAACAGAAATATTATACCGTATCGTGCGTTACTGAAGGTAGTTAAATTACCATTTCAATTTTCATACATTCAAAATAATTTTACAAAATAAAGAATGAGAGTTCGGTGCTTAAGTACTTCTTGTACTCGTTATTTACGTTGTTGAGTTCCAGTAGCAATTACTTGGTTCGTTCGAAGAGCTGCGAGGAAGCTACTTGAAGAACCAGCAAACAGGCGCTACTGCACATGCGCGTCAACGTTAACGTCAATAGCCCGTGCTTAGGCCGGTATTACACTATCAAATTTCTTTGTCCAATATCTTTGTCCAATATCTCTGGCAAAGATATTTGATAGTGTAATAGGGACTTTGTCAAATGTCGTCCAATATTTGATCAAATCTAGGGCCTCGCTGTATATTTTATCAAAGAAATCGCTTGTCTTCTGTTCACTGCAATGTGACATGTTACCACATGGAGCGCTAGCATCGCTGCAGCGTTCTGTCGTCCGTAGTGTTTTTATAACAATTGCCGGTAAATACAATTGGTGTGTGCCGACAACTACAAATTGAATAGAGATGTCTGAAGCTGGTGAGGCGCTTCACACCGTGAGGCACCCTGAATACAAAAATAGATTAAGAAGATTGGAGACCTGACCTGACCTGACCTAACCTGACCTAACCTAACCTAACATATCATAACCCTCTCCTGTAGCAAGGAATCGGAGTGTTACAGTGAGCCTGTCTTCTGAAGATGTAGCAGTTCTTAAGTGAATATTGTGCTTTGTGATATGATACACTTCATTGAGCACATACAGAAATGTATGCTCATCCATTCTTAAGTAATTGATGTACGACTTGACGTCTTCCACTGTAAGCTCACGTAACAAGTTTTGTTGAATGCTTTTATCGTGTCGTCGTAAAACCCACGGCTTCACCCAGATTAGATTAGTTTTTCGTTCCCTAGATCCGTGCTGAGGAGATCCTCGTGGATGTGGAACATATCGATGTTATTAAAGCTGAAATAACAATACCAATAGTATGAATAAATACAATACATCATTTGTTTCCATTAAAAATTTCGCCAATGGAGTAGAAGGAGTTGGCCAGTAGTAAGTCTTTCCGGCTCCTTTTAAACTGATCTTTATTTCTAACTAAATTTTTTATGTTTCCTGGCAAATTATTGAAGATGAGTGTTCCTGAGTAGTGGACCCCTTTTTGAACTAAAGTAAGCGGTTTTATGTCCTTCTGCAGATCATTTTTGTTCCTGGTATTGTATGTACGAACTGAGTTGTTTGTTGGAAAAAGAGATATATTATTTACGACAAATTTCATTAAGAAGTAAATATACTGAGAGGCAGTAGTTAGTATACCCAGTTCTTTGAAGAGGTTTCTGCAGGACGTCCGTGAATTTACTCCACAAATAATACGTATTACACGCATTTGGACTCTGAAAACTTTAGTTTGACTTCAAGATTTACCCCAAAATATTATCCCATACGACATTATGGAATGAAAGTAGGCAAAGTATGCAAGCTTTTTCATTTTTATGTTGCCTATGTCTGCTAACACTCGAATTGCAAATACAGATTTGTTAAGGCCTTTCTGCAGTTCTGTGGTGTGCTCCTCCCAACTGAATTTATTATCAAGTTGTAATCCCAGGAATTTAAGACTGTCAACCTCGTATGTATGGTCCATTTTTTCCCCCCACTTCTTTAACATGTGCACACAATGCAATTGCGGTACGTGCAACTGCTGCGGTTAATAAATAACAAGTTGTTGTCAGCCATCTTGAACTTTGACGAAAAATTTGATGACAGTGTAATACCCCTTCTAGCGCTACGTCAAAGATCTTTGTCAAATATATTTGACGGAATATTTGATCACATCTTTGATCAAATCTTTGACAAAGAAATTTGATAGTGTAATACCGGCCTTAGTCTCAGGGCTCTTCAAACGCATTGTATTGATGGACTGTCACTGAGCGGCGAACATATGAACTTCTACGGGTGATTTTATAAGAATACATAAAAATATAACATAAGAACAAATAAAGTGCTTACCTTACAACCATCGAAGAACCACAGACAGTGAACTAATGCGATCGGCTATTGAAAGACAATCGAAAAATCGCGGCCACGTACCCTCACTACAAGCCACTTAACTATGCGCATGCGCGAAACTGGCAGCTTGACAGCGCCAGAAAATTTTTTTCAGGTAGCATCTGGCTACTTGAAGCTACCTGCCGGTCGCTCTTCAAACAGCTGGCGCCCCACTTCAAGTAACCAGATTTGGGACCAGACGCGCTTCGAACGCGACTTTCGCTCTGCGCATGCACGGTAGCCAGAAAGCCTTTCGAACGATCGTTTTATGTTTCCTAACAGATTTTATGGTATAAGCAGTGGCAAGAAAGTTATTTTTTCTATAACCCGCTGAGCATACTGAAATGAACTAGAATGGACAAAATAAACTTTTCGAAGAATATAATATTAAAAAGACAAGAATTAAACCAGATAATATATTAAAAAGACTAAGTTTCCCACTAGATCTAGTTGGAAAACAACTAAATTGACAACACTGCTCTCGTTACTAACTCTCATTGTTGGCTCGACACGACAATGCCCTGTCCACCCGTAAAGGAGGGAGACTATAGAATGTTGTTGAAGCTTAGGTTTGCCAGCTAGTGCTTTCCGTTAGGCATCTGGCTGACAAGCAGCTTAATATTCTGACTCCTCTCCTCCCCACGATAAAAATTTGACCTTCTTTTACCGCAATAAATATATTCGCAGTTGCAAATATGGACAACCTTCAGCTGCAGAATGGAATGACGAAACTTAAAAATTTGTGCCGTTTGTGACGCGAACCCGGATATCCCGCTTATCGTAAGCGGTCGTGTCACCACTTGGCAATCCGGACATCGTTTATGGACAGACCCAAACGTCCATGAGACCTCAGTCATACGTCTCCAACCTGTACTCATATATATGTTATGTATATTCCCTCTGCTAAGACATGAGGGAATGACTTCCATAGTACTAGAGGGAGCTGTAGAGCGCAAAAACTGTAGAGGAAGACAGAGATTGGAATACGTCAAGCAAATAATTGAGGACGTAGGCTGCAAGTGCTATTCTGAGATGAAGAGGTTAGCACAGGAAAGGAATTCGTGGCGGGCCGCATCAAATCAGTCAGTAGACTGATGACAAATAAAAAAAAAAAAAAAAAAAAAAAAAATATTCCCTCATTTGAAAGTCGCTTGCCCGGTGTCAGATGATAAATACGATATTGCAATGTGTCTGTTATTCTGAATTACGGTGTCAAGTTCCTTTGGACGTGCATACATGTCCTAAGGAACTTTACATCGTCAGAGTAATACAGGTACTGGAATGTCTTATTCCTTTTGAATGGTGGGCTCCATGTGGTTCCCAAGGCGTGCACCGACCGTAAACCATAAAATTACCAAATATGCAGAGACCAGTCGTAATCTTATTCCTTAGTACGTCCCAAATGTGTCTCTTCGGCGTCACCACAACGCAGCTCTCTTTCTGTCTTAACCTCTGGTCTTTGCTTGCATCTTCAATGGCTCCCCTCCTAGACGCTGCAATGTTATTCATGACAGCAGTCCCTGGAAATTACATGAAAAGTACAACTCTCGAACCACTACGCCGACTTAAAATAAATGGACTTCATCAGGTGCATGCTAATGGGCTTACCATTTTGATATATCGAACCGGTTTCCAGCTTATTAGCCCATCGTCAGGAAACAACTGAAATTTGGAAATGGAAACCGTTGTAAGTGAGGTTTTTATCAAAAATGCGATTTGAGCACACTATTCTGTTCTCTGTTCTCGGTACTCTGTTGCATGTCGGTAGAGTCGATCAGGGAGTCAAATCACGGAGAAAATATTTGAAACATTCATTTCCAGATGATGGATGGTATCATTGCTAAGCAGTGCTGCGCTCAGGATTTCCGCTAGCTAACCCTATTAAGCTATTCCCCGTCATTCTAACGCATACATCTCACTTCTTGAATTTTAAAGATGTTGCTGAAGAACTGTTGTCAACGCAGGCGTGAAAGATCTCCAAATGTAGCACAAGCAAAGTGTCTCGTACGCGTCCACCTCAAATAGCTATTAATATACTTAATGCTGAAGCAGATGAATAGAAAACTGTCAACATGTTCAAAAGAGGAATTACTCATCAGGCATCGCCAAAGCTGTAATACATTAGTAATTTATCGATACACAGATACAACAGAAGTAGCTAGTGTTTAATATGTCGTGCTTCGTCTGAAAGACAAGCGATGTTTATCAGTTACTAAATAGAAAGACCTGTTGATGATATTGCCATCTTTTCTTCAGCAGCACATGGAATTTTACGGTAGGCTTTACAACATGGGATGCCAAAACTGGAGTTCTGTATCAAATACAAGTATTACTAAGTGGTTTTTTTCGATGAAATTAATTTTTTATTCTTTTGTAAAAATGCAAAGGAAAAGAGAAAAGGTTTTTGTTGACTACAGTTCTACTAATTAAAACATTATTACTGTATTTTTGTACTTGCCTTATAACACATAAAACGTAATTCCTCTACATTAACGCCACTTTGAATGAAACATGTCTAATTGGCGATTAGAAAAAGTCAATTTGCAGTTATAGAACTCAGAACGATCTTGTTGTTGTTGTTGTGGTCTTCAGTCCTGAGACTGGTTTGATGCAGCTCTCCATGCCACTCTATCCTGTGCAAGCTTCTTCATCTCCCAGTACCTACTGCAACCTACATCCTTCTGAATCTGCTTAGTGTATTCATCTCTTGGTCTCCCCCTACGATTTTTACCCTCCACGCTGCCCTCCAATACTAAATTGGTGATCCCTTAATGCCTCAGATCATGTCGTACCAACCGATCCCTTCTTCTGGTCAAGTTGTGCCACAAACTCCTCTTCTCCCCAATCATATTCAGTACCTCCTCATTAGTTATGTGATCTACCCATCTAATCTTCAGCATTCTTCTGTACCACCACATTTCGAAAGCTTCTATTCTCTTCTTGTCCAAACTATTTACCGTCCATGTTTCACTTCCATACATGGCTACACTCCATACTAATACTTTCAGAAATGTCTTCCTGACACTTAAATCTATACTCGATGTTAACAAATTTCTCTTCTTCACAAACGCTTTCCTTGCCATTGCCAGTCTACATTTTATATCCTCTCTACTTCGACCATCATCAGTTATTTTGCTCCCCAAATAGCAAAACTCCTTTACTACTTTAAGTGTCTCATTTCCTAATCTAATACCCTCAACATCACCCGACTTAATTCGACTACATTCCATTATCCTCGTTTTGCTTTTGTTGATGTTCATCTTATATCCTCCCTTCAAGACGCCATCCGTTCCGTTCAACTGCTCTTCCAAGTCCTTTGCTGTCTCTGACAGAATTACAATGTCATCGGCAAACCTCAAAGTTTTTATTTCTTCTCCATGGATTTTAATACCTACTCCGAATTTTTCTTTTGGTTCCTTTACTGCTTGCTCAATATACAGACTGAATAACATCGCGGAGAGGCTACAACCCTGTCTTACTCCCTTCCCAACCACTGCTTCCCTTTCATGTCCCTCGACTCTTATAACTGCCATCTGGTTTCTGTACAAATTGTAAATAGCCTTTCGTTCCCTGTATTTTACCCCTGCCACCTTTAGAATTTGAAAGAGAGTATTCCAGTCAACATTGTCAAAAGCTTTCTCTAAGTCCACAAATGCTAGAAACGTAGGTTTGCCTTTCCTTAATCTTTCTTCTAAGATAAGTCGTAAGGTCAGTATTGCCTCACGTGTTCCAGTATTTCTACGGAATCCAAACTGATCTTCCCCGAGGTCGGCTTCTACTAGTTTTTCCATTCGTCTGTAAAGAATTCGTGTTAGTATTTTGCAGCTGTGGCTTATTAAACTGATTGTTCGGTAATTCTCACATCTGTCAACACCTGCTTTCTTTGGGATTGGAATTATTATATTCTTCTTGAAGTCTGAGGGTATTTCGCCTGTTTCATTCATCTTGCTCACCACATGGTGTAGTTTTGTCAGGACTGGCTCTCCCAAGGCCGTCAGTAGTTCCAATGGAATGTTGTCTACTCCGGGGGCCTTGTTTCGACTCAGGTCTTTCAGTGCTCTGTCAAACTCTTCCGCAGTATCGTATCTCCCATTTCATCTTCATCTACATTCTCTTCCATTTCCATAATACTGTCCTCAAGTACATCGCCCTTGTATAAAACCTCTATTTACTCCTTCCACCTTTCTGCCTTCCCTTCTTTGCTTAGAAGTGTGTTGCCATCTGAGCTCTTGATGTTCATACAAGTGGTTCTCTTATCTCCTAAGGTCTCTTTAATTTTCCTGTAGGCAGTATCTATCTTACCCCTAGTGAGATAAGCCTCTACATCCTTACATTTGTCCTCTAGCCGTCCCTGCTTAGGCATTTTGCACTTCCTGTCGATCTCATCTTTGAGACATTTGTATTCCTTTTTGCCTGCTTCATTTACTGCATTTTTATATTTTCTCCTTTCATCAATTAAATTCAATATTTCTTCTGTTACCCAAGGATTTCTACTAGCCCTCGTCTTTTTACCTACTTGATCCTCTGCTGCCTTCACTACTTCATCCCTCAAAGCTACCCATTCTTCTTCTACTGTATTTCTTTCCCCCATTCCTGTCAATTGTTGCCTTATGCTCTCCCTGAAACTCTGTACAACCTCTGGTTCTTTCAGTTGATCCAGGTCCCATCTCCTTAAATTCCCACCTTTTTGCAGTTTCTTCAGTTTTAATCTACAGTTCATAACCAATAGATTGTGGTCAGAATCCACATCTGCCCCTGGAAATGTCTTACAATTTGAAACCTGGTTCCTAAATCTCTGTCTTACCATTATATAATCTATCTGATACCTTTTAGTATCTCCAGGGTTCTTCCATGTATACAACCTTCTTTCATGATTCTTGAACCAAGTGTTAGCTATGATTAAGTTGTGTTCTGTGCAAAATTCTACCAGGCGGCTTTCTCTTTCATTTCTTAGCCCCAATCCATATTCACCTACTACGTTTCCTTCTCTCCCTTTTCCTACACTCGAATTCCAGTCACCCATGACTATTAAATTTTCGTCTCCCTTCACTATCGAAATAATTTCTTTTATCTCATCATACATTTCTTCAATTTCTTCGTCATCTGCAGAGCTAGTTGGCATATAAACTTGAACTACTGTAGTAGGTGTGGGCTTCGTATCTATCTTGGCCACAATAATGCGTTCACTATGCTGTTTGTAGTAGCTTATCCGCATTCCTATTTTCCTATTCATTATTAAACCTACTCCTGCATTACCCCTATTTGACTTTGTGTTTATAACCCTGTAGTCACCTGACCAGAAGTCTTGTTCCTACTGCCACCGAACTTCACTAATTCCCACTATATCTAACTTTAACCTATCCATTTCCCTTTTCAAATTTTCTAACATAGCTGCCCGATTAAGGGACCTGACATTCCACGCTACGATCCGTAGAACGCCAGTTTTCTTTCTCCTGATAACGACATCCTCTTGAGTAGTCCCCGCCCGGAGATCCGAATGGGTGACTATTTTACCTCCGGAATATTTAACCCAAGAGGACGCCATCATCATTTAATCATACGGTAAAGCTGCATGCCCTCGGGAAAAATTACGGCCGTAGTTTCCCCTTGCTTTCAGCCGTTCGCAGTACCAGCACAGCAAGGCCGTTTTGGTTAATGTTACAAGGCCAGATCAGTCCATCATCCAGACTGTTGCCCTTACAACTACTGAAAAGGCTGCTGCCCCTCTTCAGGAACCACACGTTTGTCTGGCCTCTGAACAGATACCCCTCCGTTGTGGTTGTACCTACGGTACGGCTACCTGTATCGCTGAGGCCCGCAAGCCTCCCCACCAACAGCAAGGTCCATGGTTCATGGGGGGGGGTCAGAACGATCTTAAAAAAATATTTTTTTGTCTCGTCGATTTTCGAGTGATGAGGTGGGCAGCATAATTCGGTGATACCACAATATCTTCTCAATATTTTGGATACATATAACCTATGCACAAAACGAAACACGTTCTTTTTTGAGTCCCCTTATAAGGTTACATTGGCACTTAGGACGTTTTACACCTCCACAAGTGAACTGATTAGAGTCCATACAAGCCAACAGTGCGCCAGTGCAGAGACAACTAAACACTGCAAACAAAGATATTATCATTAACTGTTGGTTGTGGCATCCAGTCCGAAATGACCTGCGCAAAAGCTTCTCTGTGTGCTGAAAGTACCTTTGCTTCTAATGTTTAGTCTGGTACACACTAGTGTCTGTTGTGGACGCTAATGAGTTTTTTCCTGACAGTGACACAATAAACCGAAAACCGGTTATAAATAAACAAATTAGTGAAACAAAAACTCAGTTTGTTTGTTTTTATCTGTAAAATATAATCGAATAAATGTTCCTACATTTACTATTCATTTTGTTTCATCTGTGACTAATAAAAATCTTATGTTGTGTGGTTTGTTACGTATTCTGAATATCATTCAGTCAATTAACAGCACTCCCCAACTGCTGTCTAAAGACTGACTACTGATTTTTATATCTGCTTTAGTTGAGTAGTCACTACTTTTCCTATACATATCGTAACTCAATCGAGAATATAAACAGTACTTATAAAATAAATGTGATACAAAGTAACTCAATTTCTTATATTATTCTTCGTGTACACTAGTACGAAACGGTTTTTCTAATTTTCCATGTCTTCACTGGAAGTCAAGTTACATGTAATTGACACTAACCCAGTGCTTCATTCTGAACGTAAATGTACGTTGAAGTTGGGATTAGAGAGAGAGTATTTGTCTATCAGCAATCAGACGAGCCAGCACCTGCCTGAGTGGGAATATCTCTTCTGATCCCCCATTTCCGTTGACGCTCTGCTCACGATATGTTTGGAAGCATGTCGAACTTTCGGGGCCACCTCTAAGTTCCGTCTTTTAGCCTGCACTGCTACAATACCACCGTGACTATTCACACCTTTCAGTGGATACTAATTTCAACGTGCACCCCGATGGACAATAGACGTGATGACATTATGTACACAAATGTTCCAGACATACTCCATGAAAATAATCAATGTTACTTCCATACCTCACGACATGAATAAATTTGTGGTTATATTCATTAACATCGTTTGGAATTTGTTGTATGTCTGGGACAGTGTTTGGCAGATCCTGTTCCGTGGAACACTGGTGTTCTATGGGAAATGAATAAGTGCTCTTGGAAAAACTATTGATAACTCTGAACATTGAAAAATCTAGGATGGAATGTAACAATATTATGAAATGGAAAAGTGCCACTCACCATATCGCGGAGATGCTGCGTCGGAGATGGGCACTGCAAAAAGACTGTCACAAATAAAGGTTTAGGCCAGTAAGGCCCTCACCAAGAATAGACAACAGATATACACACACATACTCACGTGAACACAATTCACACACACATGACTGTAGTCTCAGGCAACTGAGGCAACATTTCGAGCACCAGCACAAGTGCATGATGGGAGTGACAACTGGTTGGAGTTAAGGTGGAGGCTGGAGCAGGGATGGGGAGGGTTACTAGGATAGGGGTAGCAGACAATGAAGTGCTGTAGGTTAGATGCAGGGTAGGTGAGAGGTGGAGATGGGGGAAGGGAAAGGGGGATAGCAGAAAAGGAGAGAAGTAAAAAAACTGGGTGCGTTGGTGGAATGAGGGCTGTGTAGTGCTGGAATGGGAACAGGGAAGGGCTGGAGGGGTGAGGACAACGAATAACGTAGGTCTACGCCAGCAGGGTTATGAGAATGTGGGATATATGGCAGGGAAACTTCCCGCCTGTGTAATTCAGAAATCTGTTGTTGGTGGGAAGGATCCATACGGCACAAGCTGTAAAGCAGACATTCAAATGAAGGATGTAATGTTTGGCAGCTTGCCCAGCAACAGGAGGGTCCACTTCTTTCTTGTCCACAGTTTGTCACTTGCATTTATGCAGACAGACAGCTTGTAGGTTGTCATGTCCACATAGAATTCAGCACAGTGATTGAAGTTTAGCTTGTAGACCACATGACTGGTTTCACACCTAGCCCTGCCTTTGATGGAATAGATGATGTTTGTGATCGGACTACAGCAGGTGGTGGTGGGAGGTTCAATAGGACAGAATTTGCACCTAGGTCTATTACAGGATTATGAGCTATGAGGTGAGGGTCAGGGAACAGACATTGTGTAGTGATGGACAAGTATATTGTGTCGGTTCAGTGGACAGCAGTTCACCACTGCGGGACTGGTGGGAAGGATAGCAGGACACTCCTCATTTCAGGACACGACGAGAGGTAGTCTAAACCCTGGCGAGGAATGTAATTCAGTTGCTCCATTCCTGGGTGGTACTGAGTTACGAGGGAAATGCTTCCCTGTGGCTGGAAGGTTGGACTTTGGGAGGGATGGGAGACTGTAGAGATAAGGCACAGCAGATTTCTTTTGTACAAGGTTGGGAGGATAATTATAGTCTGTGAAGACTTCTGTGAGCCCCTTGGTATATTTCGACAGGGGCCGCTCGTCACTGCAGATGCGACGACCATGGGTGGCTAGCCTGTATTGAAGGGACTTCCTGGTGTAGAACGGGTGGCAGCTGTTGAAATGTAAATATCGCTGGTGGTTAGTAGGTTTGATATGCGCAGAGGTAGCCATCGTTGAGGTGGAGGTCAGCATCTAGGAAGGTGTGTTGTTGTGTTGAGTAGGACCAGTTGAAGCCAATGGGGAAGAAGTTATCGAGGTGCTGGAGGAATGTGGATAGGATGTCCTCCCCTTCAATTTAGATTGCTGTCATCAATGAATTTGAAACAGAAGAGTCGTTTAGGATTATGGGTGTTTAGGAAGGATTCCTCTAGATGGCCCATGAATAGGTTGGCATAGCATGGTGCAATGTGTGTGCCCATAACTGTACCCAAGAGTTGTTTGTAGGTTGTTGTTGTTGTTGTTGTTGTTCTGGTCCTCAGTCCTGAAACTGCTTTAATGCAGCTCTCCATGCAACTCTATCCTGTGCAAGCTTCTTCATCTCTCAGTACGTACTGCAGCCTACATCCTTCTGAATCTGCTTAGTGTATTCATCTCTTGGTCTCCCTGAACGATTTTTACCCTCCACGCTGCCCTCCAATGCTAAATTTGTGATCCCTTGATGCCTCAAAACATGTCCTACCAACCGATCCCTTCTTCTAGTCACGTTGTGCCACAAACTCCTATTCTCCCCAGTCATATTCAGTACCTCCTCATTAGTTGTGTGATTTACCCATCTAATCCTTAGCAGCCTTCTGTAGCACCACATTTCGAAAGCTTCTACTCTCTTCTTGTCCAAACTATTTATCGTCCATGTTTCACTTCCATGCAAATACTTTCAGAAACGACTTCCTGACAGTTAAATCTATACTCGATATTAACAAATTTCTCTTCTTCAGAAACACTTTCCTTGCAATTGCCAGTCTACTTTTTATATTCTCTCTACGTCGACCATCTTCAGTTATTTTGCTCCCCAAATAGCAAAACTCCCTTACTACTTTAAGTGTCTCATTTCCTAATCTAATTCCCTCACCATCACCCGACTTAGTTCGACTACATTCCATTATCCTCGTTTTGCTTTGGTTGATGTTCATCTTATATCCTCCTGTCAAGACACTGTCCATTCCGTTCAACTGCTCTTCAAAGTCCTTTGCTGTTTCTGACAGAATTACTACGTCATCGTCGAACCCTAAAGTTAGTATTTCTTCTCCCTGAATTTTAATACCTACTCCGAATTTTTCTTTTGTTTCCTTTACTGCTTGCTCAATATACAGATTGAACAACATCGGGGAGAGGCTACAACCCTGTCTCACACCCTTCCCAACCACTGCTTCCATGTCCATCGACTCTTATAATTGCCAACTGGTTTCTGTAGAAATTGTAAATAGCCCCTCGCTCCCTGTATTTTACCCCTGCCACCTTCAGAATTTGAAAGAGTGTGTTCCAGTCAACATTGTCAAAAGATGTCTGTAAGTCTACAAATGCTAGAAACTCAGATTTTCCTTTTCGTAATCTAGCTTCTAAAATAAGTCGTAGGGTCAGTGTTGCCTCACGTGTTCCCATATTTCTACGGAATCCAAAATGATCCTCCCCGAGGTCGGCTTCTAACAGTTTTTCCATTCGTCTGTAAAGAACTCGCGTTAGTATTTTGCAGCCGTGACTTAGGCCTCTATTAAACTGATAGTTCGGTAATTTTCGCATCTGTCAACACCTGCTTTTTTTGGGATTGGAATTATTATATTCTTCTTGAAGTCTGAGGGTATTTCGCCTTTCCCATACATCTTGCTCACCAGATGGTAGAGTTTTGTCGGGACGGGCTCTCCCAAGGGTGTCAGTAGTTCTAATGGAATGTTGTCTACTCTCGGGGCCTTGTTTCGACTTAGGTCTTTCAGTTCTCTATCAAACTCTTCATGCAGTATCATATCTCCCATTTCATCTTCATCTACATCCTCTTCCCTTTCTACAACATTGCCCTCAAGTACATCGCCCTTGTACAGACCCTCTATATACTCCTTCCACCTTTCTGCTTTCCCTTCTTTGCTTAGAACTGGGTTCCTATCTGAGCTCTTGATATTCTTACGAGTGGTTCTCTTTTCTCCAAAGGTCTCTTTAATTTTCCTGTAGGCAGTATCTATGTTACCCCTAGTCAGATAAGCCTCTACATCCTTACATGTGTCCTCTAGCCATGCCTGCTTAGCCACTTTGCACTTGCTGTCGATCTCATTTTTGAGACGTTTGTATTCCTCTTTGCCGGCTTCATTTAGTGCATTTCTATATTTCCTCCTTTCGTCAATTAAATTCAATATTTCTTCTGTCACGCAAGGATTTCTACTAGCCCTCGTCTTTTTACCTACTTGTTTCTCTGCTGCCTTCACTACTTCATCCCTCAAAGCTACCCATTCTTCTTCTACTGTATTTCTTTCCCCCATTCCTGTCAATTGTTGCCTTATGCTCTCCCTGAAACTCTGTACAACCTCTGGTTCTTTCAGTTGATCCAGGTCCCATCTCCTTAAATTCCCTCCTTTTTGCAGTTTCTTCGGTTTTAATCTACAGTTCATAACCAATAGATTGTGGTCAGAATCCACATCTGCTCCTGGAAATGTCTTACAACTTAAAACCTGGTTCCTAAATCTTTGTCTTACCATTATATAATCTATCTGAAATCTGTCTGTATCTCCAGGCTTCTTCCATGTATACAACCTTCTTTTATGATTATTGAACCAAGTATTAGCTATGATTAAGTTGTGCTCTGTGCAGAATTCCACCAGGCGGCTTCCTCTTTCATTTCTTCCCCCCAATCCATATTAACCTACTACGTTTCCTTCTCTCCCTTTTCCTACACTCGAATTCCAGTCACCCATGACTATTAAATTTTCGTCTCCCTTCACTATCTAAATAATTTCTTTTATCTCATCATACATTTCTTCAATTTCCTCGTCATCTGCAGAGCTAGTTGGCATGTAGACTTGTACTACTGTCGTAGGCGGGGGCTTCGTGTCTATCTTGGCCACAACAATGCGTTCGCTGTGTTGTTTGTAGTAGCTTACCCGCATTCCTATTGTTTTATTCATTATTAAACCTACTCCTGCATTACCCCTATTTGATTTTGTATTTATAACCCTGTATTCACCTGACTAAAAGTCTTGTTCCTCCTGCCACCGAACTTCACTAATTCCCACTATATACAACTTTACCCACAAAACAAAGGTGGCGAAGCTCCAGCCTCCTCCTTAACCCCACCCAGTTGTCACTCCCATCATGCATTTGTGGTGCTGCTTGTAGTGTGGCCTCAGTTGCCTGAGGCTACAGTCATGTGTGTGTGTGTGTGTGTCTGACGTCTATTTTTGACGAATGCCTTCCTGGCCGAAAGCTTTATTTGTGACTGTCTTCTTGTTGCGCCTATCTTTGACTCAGTATCTCCGCTATAGGGTGAGTGGCAACTTTCCATCATATTATTAATAACATTGCGTTTTCATTCGATGTCTCCATGATATTAATTTAACAAGCGTAAATTTCATAACCGACCACTGTCGGCGCCACAAAACGTCACGTGAGAATGAATAGCAATAACATTAGTCATTTTTTCCAGTTAATATTCTTTATGAAAGTAGCTTACACCGTGCTGTGGCTATTAACTTGGTCTCTTCCCCGTATTAATAATAGTCGGCAGACGTTGGAGATCGTCATTGTTTGAACAACTGTCAACCCATGCGATCTAACAGTGTGGTTACAAGATGCTTTCCTGCCTGAACATTAAATAGTTGTTCAAAATATCGTCCCTCATCTACTCGTTGTGCAGTCGCGTTACAACAGTTTCCTTATAACACCTTACTTAATAATGACTACAAAAAAGTACCGCATTTCGACAAGAATGAGTTTGTAACGCTTTTTTACGGAATCCAGTCGATCTGTATGGCACGAATATGAATATTTTACAGTGGTGCAAATATTTTCAACTTGTCTTAAATGTAGAGAAATGAATAATTGTGCGCTTGACAAAACGAAAAACGTAACTATCGTATGACTACACTGTTGGGGTCGGCGAACTCATACCAATACCTGGGTGTAACATTTTTCAGGGATATGAAGTGGAATGATAACATCGGCTCAGCCTTGAGTAGAGCAGGTGATATATCTCGTTTTATTGGTAGAATACTGCGTAAGTGTAACCAGTCTACAAAGGACATTGCTTATAAATCACTAGTGCGACCGGTTCTAGAATATTGCGCAAGTGTCTGGGACTTGTACCAAATAGGATTGACAGGGGTTGAACGCAGAAAAAGATGAGCAGCCTGAATGGTCACAGGTCTGAAACTTCCTGGCAGATTAAAACTGTGTGCCGGACCGAGACTCGAATTCGAGACCTTTGCCTTTCGCGGGCAAGTGCTCTACCATCTGAGGTACTCAAGCACGACTCACTCCCCGTCCTCACAGCTTTACTTCTGCCAGTACCTCGTCTCCTGCTTTCCAGACTTCACAGAAGCTCTTCCGCGAAACTTCCAGAACTAGCACTCCTGGAAGAAAGGATATTGCAGAGACATGGCTTAGCCACAGCCTGGGGGATGTTTCCAGAATGATATATTCACTCCCCAGCGGAGTGTGCGCTGATATTGTGGTGTCACCGCCAGACACCACACTTGCTAGGTGGTAGCTTTAAATCGGCCGCGGTCCATTAGTACATGTCGGACCCGCGTGTCACCACTGACAGTGATCGCAGACCGAGCGCCACCACACGGCAGGTCTCGAGAGACTTACTAGCACTCGACACAGTTGTACGGACGACGTAGCTAGCGATGCACACTGACGAAGCCTCGCTCATTTGCAGAGCAGATAGTTAGAATAGCCTTCAGCTAATTCAATGGCTACGACCTACCAAGGCGCCATTAGCCTTACATAGCTTGTATCTAAAGAGTCTCACTTATATCGCCACAATCTCCAGATGTAACACAAGGATGGATTAAAGTTAAGTATTCCAGAAGCTACGTACTTTTATTTATAGCATTCTTTACGTATCCTGTTTCAGACGTCACGCCATCCTTCGTGAGCTTATAGCGTGCATGGCGGTCCCCTCAAACCACACTGTGTCGGCACTTCTGTCGACACATCAGATATGAAACTTCCTGGCAGATTAAAACTGTGTGCCGGACCGAGACTCGAATTCGGGACCTTTGCCTTTCGCGGGCAAGTGCTCTTACCATCTGAGGTACCCAAGCACGACTCACTCCCCGTCCTCACAGCTTTACTTCTGCCAGTACCTCGTCTCCTGCTTTCCAGACTTCACAGAAGCTCTTCTGCGAACCTTGCAGAACTAGCACTCCTGAAAGAAAGGATATTGCGGAGACATTGCTTAGCCACAGCCTGGGGGATGTTTCCAGAATGAGATATTCACTCCGCAGCGGAGTGTGCTCTGATATGAAACTTCCTGGCAGATTAAAACTGTGTGCCGGACCGAGACTCGAACTAGGCTGTGGCTAAGCCAGGGCACACTCCACTGCAGTGTGAAAATATCATTCTGGTCACAGGTGTGTTTGATTGACTGTCACAGTGATACTGAAGGAAATGAAGTGGACGACTGTTCGAGAAAGAGGTAAACTATCTGGAGAACGTCTGCTAACAAAGTTTCAAGAACCGGCTAGGTGTGATGACCCCAAAAGTATTCTACTATCCCTACGTATCGCTCACATGGGGGTCGTGAGTATAAAATTAGAATAATTACTGCCCGTAGAGATGGCTTCAAACAACCATTCTTCCCGCGCTCCATATGAGGATGGAACATGAAGAAATCCTAATGACTGGTACAATGGAACGAGAATGGATGGGAATGAATCTGTAGGTGTAGATGTATATGTGGACGTAGGTGTAGAACGAAGATGGCAAAAAGTCGTTTCACTGCACTTCCAGCCCCCTCAACAGTTGTGATCACTTTGGTTCCCTTTCCTGTGTTGCCAGCAATATGCACAGCAATCGGTTAGCTATCGCGGAGCACAGCACTGTCGACAGAATTGCAGATGCATTTTTCATAAGTCTAATTAAAATACATCAGTAAAATTCTAGTTAATTGTTCAGAATACGGACGTCTAAATTCTGCAGGAAAATAATCTGCGGGAATAATATGTAATTCACAAGGGGGTATATGTTGTTTTATGTTGTGTGTACAGGGTGATTCATCTGCCTCTACCATGTCATTTTAAGCAACCCGCAATGATCAATCTGGTCTTCAAAAACAACGTGCGAGATTTTCATGTTCTCTCGCTCACTACGCGCAAACTGTTAGTCCTACAGCAGATAGGGACCGGAATTTTTTGTAGGAAACTTAACGTAGTTAAATTCTGGACTGCGATACGTTTTCACCGGAGGCCACGGTTTGCGAGTTATACAACAAAGACGTACAAAAGTGGGCTCCAAACCCACCCTGACTCCCACACTCATCCCTCATCAGTCACAATTTCTAGTATATGGCTCGTGGAAATCCCTTCTTCAACAAAAATTTCCAACTACAAGAACTGTTCCCGATATTCTTTTTTTTTTTTTTGTCTGCATTGACTAAGTTATTACGGCACCAGCATAGCCGGCTATTTCGTTAACACCATTAATTTAAAAGTGCTCGCGAGGGTAATGAAAGAAAAACGACTTTTGCAAACGTTACGCTAAAACTAAAATTACGTTGACAGTTCGATTCAACCTTACCACTTACAATAGCAGTAGTTTCGTAGTCAGAAGGCCTCATGAACACAGCAATGTAAATGTTCATTTTATACTTTTAAAACTAACAAAACTGGTAGCTAACATTGACACAAACGTCACTTTTATCATATGTAAGTGGTCGACGAAGCCGGGGCGTAATAAGGCCTGCCAATGAAGCCCAAAAAAGGTCGAATGTGGAAATTACTTCGTGTAGTCGCAAATTTTTAAACAGTGTAGGAGGGAGAGCCACTGGCCGCTGACAGCTGTGTGTCGGACTATGCGTGTCATAGGATGTCCCTTTTGTGTCTTTTTATTAAATAACTCGAAAATTACGGCCTCTAGAGAAAACGTATCCCAGTACAACATTTAACTACATTGGATTTCTTACAAAAAGCTCTTGCTTGTTTTTTTCGGTAGTACTAATAGTTTGCGCTCACAGAGCGATAGAATATGAAAATCTCGCGCGTGGTTTTTGAGGGCCAGATATATCACTGCGGTTTGCATAAAACGGCATCCATAAGGGAAGCTGAATCGGGCTGTATATATTTTTGCTTTTATTCGTACGTGACATTAAGAAGCCACATCGCGTCTGTTAACAACAATTACAAGGAACAGTGTTTGGGTACGGGAGACTTTGTTTCGCTCGGTGTGGGTGGTAACCTTTACAATCAAAATACGCGCACTCCACGACCGTCTCGCTCTGAATAAACGCTATGAAATAATGAAAAATTAGCTGTTGGTGGGTCAGCCAACTCAGAGAAACTAAACAGTACATCTTCCATTCCATTTATTAATTATCCGCGTTTTATTGTAATTGTACTGTAGTAGTCGGCCAAATACATGCCTGTATACATTAGAACCCGTTTTTGCCAATTAATTACTTATCATTTATTAACTTCATTAACCTTCGAAGTAAACAAGGTCTTCTATCAGAGTACAAGGCTTCTCAAAGTGTTCCGTCAGAGGTAATTTTGGGAACTGCTGTATTAGAGGACAGTTTGTACATAACACATAAAAATATTTCACTGTGTCGGTCAAAAACATTGACCTATAAAGACAATGGTATCACTATTCTTACCTTCCCCTTCCTCCACCTCCCCCCCCCCCCCCCCAACCCGCCTGTGCCCCTAGCTCCAACCGCCACATATTACATTCCATTTTCTTGAAATCTGAGCAGAACTATCGATAGTAGAGGAGAGGCTCATAACTCACCCAGTGGGTATCACGGCTCACTGACAAGGAACCCGTTGAGTTCGAGGTCGCAAACGAGCAATGACGTTTACAGCATTCGACGCCCCATGTATTGTCTACCGTTCAACGACAGTATTGGCTGCTCATGGAAACAGGGGCAGGACTAGGGGTATCCAATGGTGAGCACAACATGAGTTTACAGACCGCACTTCAACTGCTTAGTCGCCGGACGGAGTGGCCAGGCGGTTCTATGCGCTACAGTCTGGACCCGCACAACCGGTACGGTAGCAGGTTCGAATCCTGCTTCGGGCATGGATGTGTGTGATGTCCTTGGGTTAGTTAGGTTTAAGTGGTTCTAAGTTCTAGGGGACCGATGACCTCAGCAGTTAAGTCCCATAGTGCTCGGAGCCATTTGAACCATTTGTTTGAACTTTTGCTTAGTCGACGAGTAACTTATAGTGCTAGAGTGGTGGTGGTGTTGATACAAAGCAGTGCAATGGCAACGATAAATACAACAAACTTATATATACAACAGCAGCTGCCGACGTTGACATATCTCCAGAGAGGAACCCAAAGAATTTCGCAAAGTAAGAAAGAAGTGTCAGATGAAATATTAGCGTTTGTGCAAAATGAGTCAGTGGATATGTGGTGTCGTATACTCTCGACTCTGTGGACAATGTGCATTACGAGTACAGTGATGACGATACGACTATATGTACTTAACAAGTGGAAGTGGTATTGAAACAAGCGTCGAGCCATGTACGAGGGTTAACTGAAAAGTAATGCATCAACCTTCGTAACTCTTCAACAGTTGGCAACATGGGTATGCGGCAGGTACTGGTTTGTTCTGTAGCCTCTTCTGCAAAGCTCCAGTTAGCGAGAAGCCTTAGCATTCAACGGTTGTGTTGTTACAATGCAATGTATGGAACCCTGCGCAGACGGTCGGTCAATGTGATTTAAGCAACGTGCGGTCATTGAATTCTTGACAGCAGAAGGTTTCACATCAAAGGAGATTCATCAGAGAATGAAAGTAGCTTATGGTGATTGTCTTGATGTGAGTACTGTGCGTCGTTGAGCGAGTAAGTTGAAAGATGTTGAGGCGGGAACATCTGACCAGCGTGACAAACAAAGAGTAGGACGTCCTGTGACAGCAACCACCGAGTTTCACAAGCAAAATACTGACAGATTGATTCAGGACGATCGTCGTATCACTAAGAGAGAAATTGCAAGCACAATCGGCATTCCACAAGAACGTATGGATCACATTATTGCTTTGCTTGGCTATCGGAAGATCTGTGCACGATGGGTACCCTAGATGCTGACTCCTGAAATTTGCTTGGCCGTGTGACTAGGGCCTCCCGTAGGGTAGACCGTTCGCCTGGTGCAAGACTTGCGATTTGACGCCACGTCGGCGACTTGGGCGTCGATGGGGATGAAATGACGATGATTAGGACAACACCCATCAGTCCCTGAGCGGAGAAAATCTCCGACCCTGTCGGGAATCTAACCCAGGCCCTTGGAATTGACATTCTGTAGAGCTGACCACTCAGCTACCGTGGGCGGACACTCCTGAAATGATAGCGCACAGACTTGAAATTTGCCACGAATTCCTCCCGCGGTACAAGAATGGAGGTGACGCCTCTTCCCATTCTGCTTTCATTTTCTGATGAGTCTCTTTTGGGGTGACACCGTCTGCTGTCAATAATTCAATGACTCCACGTTGCTTAAATCGCATTGACCGACCGTCTGCGCAGGGTTCCATACTTTACACTGTAACTGTAGAGAAGAGGCTACGGAACAAGCCAGTACCTGCCGCATACCAGTGCTTCCAATTGTTGAAGAGTTGCGAAGGTGCAGGCATTACTTTTTCAGTAAACCCTCGTAGTTGATCGTCGCTGTCGGACGGGTATCCAGACATCCTGTCCCCAATGAAGCATAGTAGAGGAAGATCGTTGTCCAAGGAGCGGATACTAAAATAATTATGTACACGAGAGATCGTCTACAGAATAGTAAATAAAAATATGAGATTTCGAAGAAGTCCGCAACAGTACGATCATGTAGTGGATAAGATAAACTACAGATATTCCAGGAAGGGCAAGGCACTAGTGACAAAATCTGGTGTTTGCGTGTATCAAGGATGGTCGACACAGATTACAGGATAATCATGGCAGTGACCTACTACGTTATGCACATGAAATTGCGCGCTACGTAGAGACACTGATTTCAAGGGAAGCAGTGAATGGTTGCAGAACTTCAAACAGTACTAAAGAATTCGAAGGCGTAAAATAACGACATTTCAAACAGAGAGTCCACTTAACGATGCACAGCAAACTGCGAAATCTATCCCAACATGAGATAAACAAATTTACCCCATCGGTTGATGAGGAAAATTTTTCATCTCTGACAGTTAGGGATTTAAGAGGAAATGCATATGAAAGGAACCCTGTGTAACAACAACAACGCTGTACTATTGTACATATAATTTTTTTTCTTCTGATTTTCGATAAATTAGTGTAATCAATATTCTGATTTCATTTCTTTTATTTTCATGTCATTGTGTTAAGAAAACTGTAAACAAATTTCGATGTGAATATTAATGTTTATGTCAAACGTCAAACAATATTGTAACAGAATTGAAATGTAAGAACCGTTGAATCTGTTGTAATATGTTAAAGTTGTAATTGTGCGTCTGGTCCATACGTAGGCAATGTATGTAGAATGCAAAACCTCTGGTGAATACCCTGTCTGTAGGGGAGCGGTAAAAGGTGGATGGCAGGCGAGCGCGGGAAAATGCACACGGGCGCTGCACGGCATAACGGGCTCAGCAGTAGTAGTCGGAGTTGGGCATTGGTCTGAGCCACACGTTCTGGATCGAGGAGGCACTCCTGGAAGACGTAGTTTCATTGAGCCTCGGATGTGCCGTCCCGACGCCTATACAGCATGGCAAAATTCCATAGGCACTAAATGGAAAAGAATTGCGACGCTAAGAAGGAGCAAAGTGCCGATTCATCAAGAGCCATTGCTGTGATTGTATGTGTGCCCTGTGCCTCGCCATCTCGCTGCCTGCCGACCGCCGCATCGATACGAACAGGTTGAAACTTTTAGTGCTGTATTCGTGTGGACCAGTGTTACTTTTGTTCCATACTGTTCAATAACAACTTAAATTTCACCACAACTGTCCTATCATTTAATTATCCTCACAACTAACCTAGACAGGGTCCTTTCCACATGTTGTGCAATCCGAGTGTCCCGAGATGAAGATTTAAAGTTTATGTTAATAATAATTACTTGCAGACCTAGCTATGTTAGAATGATGTTTAAACAACTGTTTTGTTAATGAATCTATAGGTAAATAACAAAGGTCTGACAAAGTGGGAAGATAACTTTGAAATTGGTTTAGTAATGAAGTTTAATTATTTTGAGGCAGATATAATGGTAATTACGAGCAGGAAATAAGCTAAAAAGAGTAGTAACTCATATAGTGGAAATTTTGAGTGCTTAATGATTTCAATAAATTAATTGTTTTAATACAGTGATCGTAACAGTTTCAGGGTCCCCCCCCCCCCACCCTATTTCTTATTCATTTGAATTCTGAAGTGTTCTAAACTGATTGGACCAGCAAAGTTAAAGCCAATACAAAAACAAAAATTTATCAGTGTTTTACATTTATCAAAATTGACATTGTGTGTGTGTTTCGAAAGTGCTATTTCTAGGGTAACCTATGCCCAATTTTAATCAGATCAATAGACAGTACGAAGTTTCGTAGTAAACATTATAGTGTAATGTTGTGTATTTATGGTTTATCCATATTGATACAGAAAGTGAAATTATCAGTTCAGTAGATTTTCTGGTTCTAAAATTTACCATATTATGCAGTGTTACTACGTGTTGTTATGCTCGAACGTACATCAACTTGTACAGGGAAGAAACTCAGTTAATGCCTAATTAGGCTGGCGACTGTATTATTAACAAATTGGTAACATCTTCTGTGTTGTTTCTTGTCCGTCCTGACGTGTAGTTGCATTTCGGACTTGCTTGACGTATCATTGTTATTACTGAGTGGGTGTAAGTCTGATTTGCCTCCATTCAGGTACACGCGGTCAATGTCTATACAAAAATCCTTTCTCTTAAGGTGAAGCCCGTCAACTTACTATAGTACAGACTTTAAGGAGTATCGTGTGCACTAGCGCAGCGTTGCAAGTGGCTCCCGGTGACAGGACATCCAGTTGTTGTCGGTCACAAATTAATGTGGATACGGAACAGTGGATGTTCAGTGGCACGAATTGCAATATTATTCAGTAAAGTAAATAGCAGTGAACGTCAAGTAGGGTGGAGAGGTGTAATTTGTATTCAGTATGGACAGGAAAGTAGACACAGTAGATGTGCCGAGCGTAATGGAAAATGCGGATGGCAATGACAGGAATTTACGCGGCCAGATAACAGATGGCGTTAGCGGAAGACAATTGGCGTAAATACAATATCACGAACATGTTAACGAACAGATTGAAATGTCGAGATTGCCTAGAACACAGCAAGGAATAAAGCAGGAAGTAGAGGATGACTTTGTAGATGATAGTGGGTACGTGAACGAATCCACTGACATGTTTGATTCACCAAAGATAAAGAAAGAACCGAAAGAAAATTTTGATGTAGGATCGGAACACACCGATTTCGTAGAACAAAACAGCGTGAAAATTTTAAGCATGAACGATTTATTTGAACAATTAACCAAACAAATTGCAGGACAGAGTGAGCGGCTCAAAACACACGTTGACGAGCAGCTTAAAACACAAAGTAATCAGCTCAAAACACAGAATGATCAGCTCAAAACACACGTTGACGACCAGCTCAAAACACAGGTTGGTCAGCTTAAAGCACAGGTCGAAGAACAAGGAATTAAAATTAGTAAACAAATAGAACAGGTAGAACAAAAAGTGGGTAATTTAAGTTCCGTGGTAAATACTATGAAGTTTGAAATTGACACAATTAAAAAAATATGGATACTATGCAGGGGGAAATTGACAACATTAACAGTAGGTTTGATGTTGGAATTCTCAACATCCAAGAGAAAGTGGAGCCTCTGGTTGAAACAAAAGTAGACGAAACAGTTTTCGGTCTTAAAACTGAGATCGTAAACGAATGTCAACACGGAATCTCACAGTTGAAAAAGGCAGTTTCAGACACTGAAAGAGAATTAGACGAAAAAGTAACCGAATGTGTACAAAAGTGTGAACAAAATACATCGAAAATTCAAGGCAAAATTTTCGATCTCGAGAATAAAATCAAAGATAGGCCTGGTGTTGTCTGTAATGGCACACCACTTACGAAGCTGTTGGAAGGTGAGGAACGCTTCGATCCCGCCAAGAAACATAACGGATGGCATCCGTTGGATTTCATCAAAAATTGCGAGAGGATGTTTCCTGAACACTTGTCTGGACAGGAAAAGATAAACGTAGTAATTAGTGCCTTAGCAGGTGACGCTAAGCGATGGGGAATTACCTTGAATACCGAACAAATGACGTTCGAAGAATTTAAACAAAAGTTTACGGAAGAATATTGGTCCGAACAAAAACAGGATCATTTGTGGCGCGAGTTTATCATGGCCAAACTTCATAATAACAGGGGCAGGAATTCTTTGAAAGATTTCTGCGAATATTGGTACCGGAAGTTGACGCATTTAAGAGGAAGAAGATCCGATTCAGAAATCATATTGGAGCTATATAAAAAGCTTCCAGAAGATTCAAAGAGATACGTGGGAAGCAATCATCGCAGCTTCCAAGCATTTCTCGAAAGGGTCGAAGACGAAGGCCATTGGCGCGAAAGTCGTGCCAATTATCAAAATTTTAGTAACAGGAGTAATCGTAATAATGACGAGAGAAATGACGGGGATGGGTTTCGCGTCAACGTGATACAGAGAGGAAGAGGAAGAGGCAGAGGAAGAGGGAGTTATCTAGGTCGCGGTAGAGGGTACACCGCGAAAAATAATAACGACACGGGAAACTGATTTCCGCGAACGTTGCGGGCCAAACGGAAGCGGACAGTACATACCGGCCCCGATTTAAGAAAAGTTACCGGACTGACAGTAAAATTATGAGACGGGTTAGAGACAGGCGTGGAACAACGCAACGTGTCGTTGCGGAACAAGCGTCAGGTGCGCACACAGATGACTCATCTTCGCTGCGCAGAGTGCTACATGTTAACAGGCGAGTGGAGCATCAGAGGTCAATGGCCCAGCCTAGCAGAACAGCTGTTCAGAGAGAAGCCACTAGCAATGCGGCAGCATTAGGTACGAACATTGCCGTAAGAGCTGGTGAATACATTACGAGTGGTAATTCCGTGGCGAAGGAAATAATAGATGAAACTGTGGATACACAGAGAGGTGCGGTTAGCAGTGTTAGCAATGAAGTAAATGGCGAGAATGAATTAGCGGAAGTAAGTAATTGGCGTGTGCAGATCGACGATCTGTACAAGGGCCTCAAGCAATGTGAGTGGGAGGATTTTAAGAAGGAGTATGAGGCAATGAGGTTAATTAGTGGAAAAGGAAATAGTAGGGACGTCGATAAGGTGACGTGGCCCAAATTTGAAGAGGAGAGAGTAAATAGATAGCGCCGCGCAAAGTACACATGCTGCCGATAGGACAAGGATTAAAGATAGGAAGGAAATGGAGGATGAAATCCTAAGCATTGACGAGAGTAACTTCTGTTAACGATCCGCCAACAGTACACGCTGCTACCGAAAGGCACCGTGGGAAAGGGGCAGGTAATTACCTAAAAGTAATTGAAGTCCACGAGAATTACACTAAATATGAAGTAACAGTGGATGTGAGTAAAGCTGATAATGAGGCCGTTTTGTCAAAAAAAGATAACGAGTTAGAATCAAAGCCTGTTGAAAATGCAGAGGAAGAACTTAGTGCCTGTCTAGAAAAGCTTTTATGTTAGAACCTGAAAGCGATCCAGAATGGTCGGATTCGGACGATAGTTCAGATGACGAGTATTTCGGTACTAGTGAAAATAATGGGAATACCGCTAATTGCGATATTGTACCTATTGATGACGAAGTTTCAAAACAAAACACAGATATTGAGACCAAACACAGAAAAAAGGAGCCACCGGATGACTCAGTGTTTATTTTGCAAAGAGTTCAAGTAAGCAAAGACTTTGAATTCCAGAAACCTAGAAAGCCACCAGATATAAATGGTTCACAGGTCAGGAACGTATCTTGGGATGATGTCACAGTCGACCAAGGTGCGTTGTGGAAAAAACAGAAAGGGGCATGATTTAGAGCTTGGGGTGGATTTATATCGGATTTTGAGAATGTCATGAACACCTTACATCATGAAACTACTGGGTTCCCTCCGGAAGAAATTTTGTTAGGCAGCAGAAGTAAAAGTTTAATTGAGGAAAAACTAGAGTTTCCGCCTTGTACAAGCTTGGGGTTGAATCAAAAGAAAGAATTAGTCAGAAAAGGGGCAAAGCAAAAATCTGAATTTAGATCTAAAAGACATGATAAAAATCTGAAAGTTTCAAAATTTAAAATTGGGGATTATGTTCTTTTAAAATCCCACGAAAAATCTAGTGAACTGAACCATGAAATTTCCAAATTTAAATATATTTATAATGGACCGTATATAATACAGAACATTCCACACGATAATGCTTACTACCTGATCTACCCAAAATCCAAGAGACCTTTAGGTGTAAGAAATGTTGTGGACCTGAAACTGTATGTTCCTAGGAGTGAGTGACCTAAGTACACTCAGAGAGCAATTTGCAGTAAATGTGCTGTATCCTATGCTGAAACTATTTTATCCCAAATGTAACAAATCTTTGTAAATATATGTATACCAATATCAGTGTGCTAATGTACTTATGTGAGTTTCAGATTACCAAATGTACTGTAAATGTAAAGATGTATGGAGAAAATGGCTGAAAAGAAATAGCAAATGCTATAAGACAGATAAAAGATGGGACTGCCGAAAACCAAAGTGGGCAGTATATGAGTCATAATATAAAGGACAGCCAAAAATCAAAGAGGGCAGATAAATAGTTAAAGGAGAATTGTAAGTGTGATGCAGGAGATGTGATAAAAAGGTGCGAAATGGACTGCCCAAATCTGAATAATAGGCAGCAAATATGTGTAGTAAAATTTCTGAATATTATTGTATGTTTATTAGTAAGTAAGGAAATGGACTGCCATTCAATGCAAGTAGCAACAAATTGTCTTATAGTGTATATAGGTATTTGCATTTGCTTTTGTAGCTAAGTGATTGTGTTCCAGATTTTGATTTTTTTTCTCTGAGAAATTTAATAATGATAAGTAATTTGCTATTTAAATAATGATGTGATAGGAGGTTGGACTGTGCCAAAGGCACTTAAGCAAACGATAGGTAAATGTTCTTGATATGTTAAAAAGGATAGACCTAAATAATGTGAGTGAAAGGAAGTTTGTGGTATAAAATTTTTGATGGGACATTCACACAAAGATTCAGAACCACTGTATAAATATAAAATTTAGTGTTCCCATCAAATTTGCACTTAGTGAAATTTACTGGAAACAGGGGCATGTGTAACAACAACAACGCTGTACTATTGTACATATAATTTTTTTTCTTCTGATTTTCGATAAATTAGTGTAATCGATATTCTGATTTCATTTCTTTTCTTTTCATGCCATTGTGTTAAGAAAACTGTATACAAATTTCGATGTGAATATTAATGTTTATGTCAAATGTCAAACAATATTGTAACAGAATTGATATGTAAGAAACGTTGAATCTGTTGTAAGATGTTAAAGTTGTAATTGTGCGTCTGGTCCATACGTAGGCAATGTATTGGGATATGTAGAATGCAAAACCTCTGGTGAATACCCTGTCTGTAGGGGAGCGGTAAAAGGTGGATGGCAGGCGAGCGCGGTAAAATGCACACGGGCGCTGCACGGCATAACGGGCTCAGCAGTAGTAGTCGGAGTTGGGCATTGGTCTGAGCCACACGTTCTGGATCGAGGAGGCTCTCCTGGAAGACGTAGTTTCATTGAGCCTCGGATGTGCCGTCCCGACGCCTATACAGCATGGCAAAATTCCACAGGCACTATATGGAAAAGAATTGCGACGCTAAGAAGAAGCAAAGTGCCGATTCATCAAGAGCCATTGCTGTGATTGTATGTGTGCCCTGTGCCTCGCCATCTCCCTGCCTGCCGACCGCCGCATCGATACGAACAGGTTGAAACTTTTAGTACTGTATTCGTGTAGACCAGTGTTACTTTTGTTCCATACTGTTCAATAACAACTTAAATTTCACCACAACTGTCCTATCATTTAATTATCCTCACAACTAACCTAGACAGGGTCCTTTCCACATGTTGTGCAATCCGAGTGTCCCGAGATGAAGATTTAAAGTTTATGTTAATAATAATTACTTGCAGACCTAGCTATGTTAGAATGATGTTTAAACAACTGTTTTGTTAATGAATCTATAGGTAAATAACAAAGGTCTGACAAAGTGGGAAGATAATTTTGAAATTGGTTTAGTAATGAAGTTTAATTATTTTGAGGCAGATATAATGGTAATTATGAGCAGGAAATAAGCTAAAAAGAGTAGTAACTCATATAGTGGAAATTTTGAGTGCTTAATGATTTCAATAAATTAATTGTTTTAATACAGTGATCGTAACAGTTTCAGGGTCCCCCCCCCCAACCCTATTTCTTATTCATTTGAATTCTGAAGTGTTCTAAACTGATTAGACCAGCAAAGTTAAAGCCAATACAAAAACAAAAAATTATCAGTGTTTTACATTTATCAAAATTGACATTGTGTGTGTGTTTCGAAAGTGCTATTTCTAGGGTAACCTATGCCCGATTTTAATCAGATCAATAGACAGTACGAAGTTACGTAGTAAACATTATAGTGTAATGTTGTGTATTTATGGTTTATCCATATTGGTACAGAAAGTGAAATTATCAGTTCAGTAGATTTTCTGGTCCTAAAATTTACCATATTATGCAGTGTTACTACGTGTTGTTATGCTCGAATGTACATCAACTTGTACAGGGAAGAAACTCAGTTAATGCCTAATTAGGCTGGCGACCGTATTATTAACAAATTGGTAACATCTTCTGTGTTGTTTCTTGTCCGTCCTGACGTATAGTAGCATTTCGGACTTGCTTGACGTATCATTGTTATTACTGAGTGGGTGTAAGTCTGATTTGCCTCCATTCAGGTACACACAGTCAATGTCTATACAAAAGTCCTTTCTCTTAAGGTGAAGCCCGTCAACTTACTATAGTACCGGCTTTAAGGAGGATCGTGTGCACTAGCGCAGCGTTACACCTGGAAATTAGAGGTACCGAGAGAGATGAATCAAGATCAACTAACATCGATGCCTTAACGCAATGGTATGCAATTACGCCTACCGTTAATCAGAATGGTAAATTGGCTGGAAAGTTATTTATTGTGCTGCTAAAAGTTTTAGGTGCTCTGCTCCTACAATTCTTTGTCGTGAGCGTGACCTCGCAAGGGTACTAGGGAATGTTTACGTCACAGCAAGTAAAACTAGCAAAATTGCGTCAGAGGGCTGCAACTACGGTATGAGCACTGCTTTTGGCCAGTAGCTGGTCATAATGACTTGCTCTTGCTTGGTTCCTAATCTGCGTACAAAAATCATACCACTTTAGGGAAAATTATCCCTCGTGGTAAATGTGAGACATTTCAGTTAATACTTTCCAGGAATCTAGCAAAGCCTTCATCTGATAGGAAGCAACCTCAAACAAGGCGCTTAGTAACATATGGCACAAGTAATGCCTCCCTAAATATCTGTTTGTAATTATAAGTATGCAGCATATAAAGAAGCCTGTAACGCAAGTGAAGTACAATATACATTATTTCAGTCTTTGCAGATACAGACTATGCAGCCAGCTCCTTACCGACTGTAAATTGTCAAGCAAATCCAACACCTTCCCTGAAAACCTTGACATGATAAGCAAATCCAGTAGTATGTCACATAGCTCCGAATAAATCATGACATTAAATTAACCAAAGTAATACGAGTAACTAGTGATCAAATGGAATACCACAGACTAACACAAGCCGTGTTAAGCGAGAAGGCCCTACGATAAGGGACGGACACCCACGTCGCCAGCTAACCGCTACGACCACACCACCCACAAGTTTTAGCGTGAGACTTTTTCGCGCCTCTGTTACGTTAGGACCACCCCCCATCCCATGTTAAAAGATAGAGCCCTCCAGAAGAACAGTATTGATCTTACGATAACGCTAAAAGGACCACACCAGCTGCAAGGTTTAGCGTGAGACATTTTCGCGTCTCTGTTATGTTGCAAACTTTAAAAACATTGCCCCACCATGAGAAGTATAACGTTTCTCATTGGATGGACAGAATTTTTGTAGGCAGAGCTTAAGGTTAACATTGAGACCCTGATTGGTCAGATGAAAACACAGCCAGATAGTTTTTTTTAAACCAACTTCGGTAAATTGTAGTAAGGAGAAGTTAGAAAGAGTTGCTTCCGAGACGGCGAGGTGAGCGGAGCTGTGCTGCCCGTCGCCCCCTGTCGAACACCGACAAGGTAATGAACGCACGCGATGCCGCATTTTTCAGCGCATAAGGCTTCATTCAGAACTGCAGAAGTCTCATCTGTTACATCCCCTTTTTGCGTAATACTAGTGTCGATCGTCAATTAAAGCTCATGGTGTTCACATTTGCCACTTGAAGTAAAAATCTGAAACTCGATGATTTTTCTGTTATATAGTTATTGAGAAGCCGCATCAGCCACTGTCATTTACGACAAGTTAGATAAGTAATTAAAAATAATTGAGGGTCACTGTAGACCATTTTGATAGTTTGCTCTTTTGTGAAACTTAATTTAAACCTAGATTATAGATGTGATATGGCATAGGTCATCCATCGATCCATTGTAGAACTTGGAAACCCATTCAGGGAATATTCGTTCACATTTTTGTTGAACGCAGTTGGTTTTTACCATCCTGTTTTAAAACATTTCCTTTTATAGTGCAATTTCTAAACGATGTTTTGTGAGTAGAATAAAATTTCCAATGGTAAACTTAACTGATTTTTCGACGTTATTTTTACCAGCTAACTAAAAATAGGAATGCCTTAACCCCTTCCACAAAATTTAGTTAGTATTAAGATTCCTTTACAGGGAGTGCAGTGGAGCTGACGCTGAAATCATTAAGTATTTAGTTATATCATCGCTAGTCTCACTGAACTCTTCTGAATTCTACATGTCATGTGTGGTCTGGCGTCTCCTTACCAGCAACAGGTCCCAGGTTCAAACTAGTCAATTCCCTACAAAACACGCACAGAGCGTCGTTGCGCGAAAGTGTTAGGGAGACACGATATAGAACAAACAGACACCACGCAGAATGTTTAGACGACTTCACTGCCAAACCTGTAATATATGTTTCTATTTAGGATTGGTCACCTGTCATCATAACAGCTGACGACGAAAACCATAACAAATACCGCCTGAAACAACTGGACAAATCCAGCCTCCTTGTTTTTCTATGCCTATAAAAGATATTAGCGCACCATCTGCAGCTACGCCTTCAAGGATGGCCATTATCACGATAGGCTCCACGACAGACTGTTTCACATTCGATTGCATGCCGTCATATGCTATCAGTTCTCTTCATCGGGTTACACCAATTCTATATGCATTCTTTAAGAGTGGATACCTAGCTGAATGTCCTACACAGATTGTACTCCCCAGGAGTTCGCCTTCGATGTCTATCGTGCGAACCTGTGCGATCACTGTGGGGCGCCATTTTTCATTCGGTGTTCATGGTGCAATGAATTCTATGTTTTGAACATTTTTTGAATGTTTACGATGTCCATTATATGAAGAGTAGTACATACATCCCATAGAAGGTTGATTCTCTATCTCTCGGACAGTCATTTCCTGTCGCCCAACTGATGCACAAAGTCAGTCGTAGCAGCTAATATTTTTCTTGTCATAGTTTTTAACACAATAGTTTCAAATGACCCTTACTAAAGATTTAACGTGTGGCCTCGAACTCAAGTGGTTCCTTGGGGCTGTTTCTACGATCAGGAGGTTCGGTAGGTGTACGGTACGGTGCTCTGCAATCTAAGCCGGTCTTCGTGTGTGTTACGTGCCAACAACTGGTTGAAGTCTCGTGGGCCTCGTCGATACGTGTGCACTACTGAACAAGGCGAAGTGTTTACCTGGCCGGGGCGGCAACCTTGCCATGTTTACACTCGAGCAGCATGAAGCGGAAGCACCGACAGCGTACACTCACGTACACTTACAAGTGGAGCGCTGCGCTTCTGTACGCGCCACTGAGTGACATACCTAATAGTAACACGAACAATCACAGAGTGTACAGTACGTCTCACCTAAGTTTCCACGACTCTTCGCTGACCGCACCCGTAAGCTACCTTCCCAAGTGATGTCGTTATATTCCACAGATGTATCTTTTGTCTTATCGTCAGCCGTTTCAGTCACGGGTGATACGGTCAACTGTTCATTTCAATCTACGTTGACTTATTTTCTTATATTTTCAGTTTCCTCATCTGTCAAAATATCTTTTCACCTGTAATTGCTACACACTCTAAGAGCTTAAGCTAGTATCTCAGTAACGATCGGAAAATGATCACATGGTTTACTGCTTCGTGTTCTTGGATAGTAACGCTGAGGTCCTGGGTTGGATTGTGTGATTATCCCAAATTTTTCTCTGTTGGAAAGGACAGGAAAGAGATACACTTACTGTTGTGAGGCCAGTCAGAAAGCTGCTTGAATATAAAAGCAACGAAATGGACGCTCAAATTTTCGAAGTAGCGTTACGTCGATATGCTTGCACCAGGATACGTGACAGGTTGACCGGCAACGGTTGCTTTTACTAAAGTGTAAACTTTCACGGCCGGAAATATCACGTCCATTATAATTATCCGGGCTGTTATGCCGTGGTCGGTTGATGAATTCTGTGTCAATTCCCAACGTTTCGTCTCCGACTGCGGGAGACATCTTCAAGGGGATCCGTAGCTCGATGGAAGGTCCAACACACCCACTGGCTCACTACTGGCTCAGTAGCGAGCCAGTGGGTGTGTTGGACCTTCCATCGACCTACGGACCCCCTTGAAGATGTCTCCCGCGGTCGGAGACGAAACGTTAGAAATTGACACACAATTCATTAACCGACCACGGCATAACAGCCCGTATAGTTATAATGGACAAACGGTTGCTTTTCACAGCAAAAACATGACCCGTTATTTCTTCAGTTTAAAGTGCGAGATCCTAGGAATTTTTCGACTATGGATCTTACTCTTTGCCTATTCCTGACGAGTTCTTTAAGCTTTAGATCTAGATGCTATGACAGCAGTAGGAAGGGAACCATGGAAAATTTTATCAGTGGAGTAAGCAGGAGAAGGTTAGTTCACTTTAGTCGTACCGAAAGTTTGACTCTCCATGTCTGTGCGCATTTTTAAATTTTCTGTCTAGTTCTACACGCCGCGTGATGTGGCTGCGCGGTTTGAGGCATCATCTCACGGACTGCACGGCCCCTCCCGCCGAAGGTTCGAGTCCTGCCTCGAGCATGGGTGTGTCTGTTGTTCTTAGTATAAATTAGTTTAAGTTAGTTCAAGTAGTGTGTAAGTCTATGGACCGATGACCTAAGCAGTTTTGTCTCTCAGAAATTCACACACATTTGAACATTTGAGTTCTACACGATAGTCAGAAGTTTTTCTATTACAGACGAGAACACGAGACGAAATTCTATATTCACAACATTTAGACCCTGGCACAGTTGTTTGATAAACTTCATCGCACGTTGTCACTTTGCAACAAATACTTACCTTGCAGTGCGTGTGAACACAGAGTTAATCGAAAAAAATCGATGGGCGCCGTAGTTCTGGCCCTTATTTCTGCAAGTCTGCGTATAATGACTCGTTTGTTCATTCACTTTTTAACCCCTAACTACACTCTCTAGTGACGTCATGTAGCCGGCCGCGGTGGTCTAGCGGTTCTGGCGCTGCAGTCCGGAACCGCCGGACTGCTACGGTCGCAGGTTCGAATCCTGCCTCGGGCATGGGTGTGTGTGATGTCCTTAGGTTAGTTAGGTTTAAGTAGTTCTAAGTTCTAGGGGACTTATGACCTAAGATGTTGAGTCCCATAGTGCTCAGAGCCATTTGAAGCATTTGACGTCATGTAACTTCCTGATAGTTTTCCGCCTCAAAAACAAAAACGATTTGAAACCTAGTCGCTTCCATGTTTCTCTAAACTATAGTTAATAAATCAATAAAAGGATGGCTACTATTTATGGAAAATCGTTTTTTATTAAAAAAAGAAAACGAGTTATTACCAAGAACTGTGTTTCTTACATTAACACTAGCGCCGTAAACAGAGTTCTTGGAATTACCTTGAAAAACCAAGGAAATCTACTACAATAACGTTCAGAAACGTGTTTTGAGATGAAATATTTACCAAAAATCCTAAAGCAAAAAGGGCCAATGCCTTTCAATGAAAAATTATGCTGATTTTCATTCATCACAGTGGAAACATTCTTTCTTGTCGATGGAATGCATTTTGGACATTTAGCTTTCGTCTCTTCACACCGTGGACCCATGTGACATCGTGATGCCCTTGACGTTTTGGCTGACTTGGTCCCACTAGGACTTCTACTGCAGATTTGTCAACCATGCCATTATTTACAAAATGTTTGCAAAGAACTAGAAAAAACTTTTGGAATTAATTTTCCTCTGTTTCATATTTACTATCATCAATGACACGCCAAGTTGTTTTATAAAATCTTGACACACCTTCTTGTTATTATTTGATGCTTCCCATAATATCAAAATAGTTACTGTAGATATGTTGAACAACTCTCCAAATACTAACCGAGCGAGGTGGAGCAGTGGACACACTGGACTCCCTTTCGGGAGGACGACAGTTAAAACCCGCGTCCTGCCATCCAAATTTAGGTTTTCCGTGATTTCCCCAAATCGCTTCAGGCAAATGCAGGGATAGTTTCTTTGAAAGGGCGCGGCCGACTTCCTCACACATCCTTCCCTAATCCGATGTAAGCGTCGACCTCGCTGTTTGGAGCCCTCCCCACAAACCCACCAATATAATCTTAAACCTAGGCCAACGCCTAGATCTTCTCAGCACTAAATAATTCCCACATTTTGGATTAATTGCGTCCACACCGCCTTCAGTTGAACTGTTTCATATTCGGAAGACTGTGAATTAACCTCTGGTAAAGGATGATGATGATGATGATGTTTGGTTTGTAGAGCGAAGAACTGCTCGGTCATTAGCACCTGTACAAAGTCGCAGTGTTTTCACAGTCCAATTTTTACACAATCCAGTCTAGACACTATTACGAATGATTATGATGATGCTGACGATCAGGACAACATAAACACCTGGTACGCTGGCAGAGAAAATCCGCAACCTGGCCGGGAATCGTACCCGGGATCCCGTGGTGAACGATGCGTCGGTAATACTACAAAATGGCTCTGAGCACTATGGGACTTAACATCTGTGGTCATCAGTCCCCTAGAACTTAGAACTACTTAAACCTAACTAACCTAAGGACATCACACACATCCATGCCGGAGGCAGGATTCGAACCTGCGACCGCAGCAGCAGCGCGGTTTAGGACTGAAGAGCCTACAACCGCTCGGCCACAGCGGCCGTCCCTGAATACGAGGGTTGTTTTTTAAGTAAGGGCCGTTCGCGCGTATAGTCCCGTAGTTCGCGCGGACGCCGCAACAAGCCACCGTGCCACTTGCCGGCATCCTTCCCTTTCACACTGATGCAAGTTGCAGCTCTGTAGCTGACGTGTACGCATCGCTGTGCTACTTTATAATGTTTACGATTATTGAATCGCCCTCCGCGTGTGAGATACGGTCAGTGATACGTTTTTTTACCGCGAGAAGCCTATCAGCTGCAGAAATTCATCGTCAGTTAACAGAAGTTTATAGCTTGAATGCAATGAGTTAAGGGAAAGTGCGTCAATGGATTAGAGAGTTTAAAAATGGCCGTCAAAACGTCCATGACGAAGAACGCTCAGGCCGGCCCTCTGTGATCACTGATGATTTGGTGGCTGCAGTCGAAACAAAGATTCGTGAGGACAGAAGATTCACAATTTCTACTCTTTATTTGGAATTTCCACAAGTTTCAAGATCGGTTTTGTACAAAATTGAGTCTGAAAACCTAAACTTTAAGAAACTGTGTTCTCGGTGGGTACCCAGACTCCTCACAGAGGACCACAAAGGGAAGAGATTTGCCACTTCATTAGACTTTTTGATTCGTTACGAGGAAGAAGGGGATGACATGTTGAGTCAAATTGTCACTGGAGATTTGATTGATTCTTTTGGCTGGGAAGTTTAGGACCATCACCATACAGCCCCGACCATGCTCCTAGCGATTTTCACCTTTTCCGGTACCTGAAACACCATCTTGGCGGGCAGCGCTTCAATGACGACGATGAAGTGAAAGCGGCCGTGAACTCTTGGCTGTCGGTGCAGGCGGCCGAATTCTTTCAAGAGGGAATTAAAAACCTAGTTGTACGGTATGACAAGTGCTTAAATAAACAAGGCAACTAATGTAGAAAAATAGGTAAAAGTGTGTAGAATCAGAAAATAAAAGTTTTTTTACAAAAGTATTTGTATCTTTTTTTAAAAAAATAAAAACGGTCCTTACTTAAAAAACAACCCATATATGAAAGCTGGCAATAAGTAACGATTTTTGCGTTGCATTTTCACATAATTTTAAAATAGAATTATCCAGGTTCTGATTAAAAACAATGTCTTCTGAAAGGTACTAACATTTCCTCTAAAAATAAATGTCTGGAACAAATATAATTGGCTATGGAACTTCCTGGCAGATGAAAACTGTGTACGACGTCTTGACTCCAACTCAGGTCCTCTGCCCTTCGCAGACAGGTGCTCAGCAGAATGAACAACCCAATCACAACTCACGATCCGCCCCCACAGCTTTGCTTCCACCAGCGCCTCACCTCGTACCTTTCAAAATTCACAGAATGTCCCTGCGATACTTGCAAGACCAGAATTTTGGAAGAAACGATGTTGTGGAGACATGGCAGCCACAGCCAGAGCGACGTTTCCGGAACAAAATTTTCACTCTGCAGTGGAGTGTGCGCTGGTATGAAACTTTCTGAGGGATTAAAACTGTATGCCGAACCGAGGCTCGAACCCGGAACCTTTGACTTTCACGGGAAAGCACTCTACCGATTCCTTTTCATTTTTTGTTTTACAAGCGATCAAGAATGAAAAGGATTCCCCCCAGGCGAAAATAATAAAGTTTGACGACGACAGCAAAACAAGCGGTTTTGTTTCCAGAATGAGATTTTCACTCTGCAGCGGAGTTTGCGCTGATATGAAACTTCCTGGCAGATTAAAACTGTGTGCCGGACCGAAGGTAGGAGACGAGGTACTGGCAGAAGTACAGCGGTGAGTACCAGCCGTCAGTCGTGCTTCGGTAGCTCAGTGGTAGAGTTGGCCTTTGGCTGTGCTGCGGTGAGGACGCGCTGTTTCTGTTCCTGCCGCGGAGCGAGCGCTTGTGTTGTTTACATCGTACTCGGCCGTTTCGCGCGTGCCGTACTCAGCATATAGATCACCATGGCGCACCAATACAGAAAATCGACGCTCAAATTTACGTTCCGCAACGAATTTGCACGGCCCAAAGCACTCGAAGTCGAACGATTTCTACGAGAAGAAGTTAAAATCCCGGCGACCGACATTCTCGGCATTCACTTGTCCATTGTGAGTAGTATCCTATATGTCAAGATCATCAACGACGCAACATGTGAACGGATCCTTCGGGACACGAAACAGGGCCTCCGTTTCTGCCATGCTGATGGCGATGTGGGGACTGTACACGTCGATTATTCTGGCATGGGACTTCGCACGATCAGAATTTTCGAACTTCCTTTCGAATTACCGGCGGAGGACGTCGTGACAGCGCTGCGCCCCTATGGCACGGTCCATGATCATATTGCGGGAAAATGGACGCAATTCCAGACATATCCTGTGCTGAATGGAGTCCGCCAGGTCCGAATAGAACTTAAAAGACATGTACCTTCATATCTGACTATCGGTGGCTGCCGTGCCATCGTCATCTACGATGGGCAACGAAAGACCTGCTCTGGTTGTGGGAAGGAGGGACACCTTAGATCAGAATGTCTCCAACGTCGAATCACGCAACTGCCGCCGGCTGACGCAGACCCGCCATCGCAGCCGACGCTGCTTCCCGTGACTTATGCAGCAGCCCTCACGACAGCTACCACTTCACCACGACAGCCGACATCCACTGTTGGGTCGCGGCTCCATCCTCCAATACAGGGCGATGACGACACACCCGTTCCATAAGCTCCGGATTCAATTCCGATGCCACCGCCCCCGTCGACGGATAACAACACACATGACGATAGCATGGCCGTAGACTCGCTTATTGTGCCTACAGCTGCCTTTGTGCCGGAACGTCGGGAATCTTTGCCGTCGTCTGACACAGAAGGACATTCCAGGAAGCAACGCTCCCCGAAGCGGCGGAAGCGGAGGCGTAGAGCAACTTCCGAACGGGATGCGACGCAGCCTCCAGAGGACGAAGACTCCACCTTCAATGACGACGCTACCACAGAGGCAGCCGCCATTTGCTGCAGTGTGGCACCACCGAACGGAACTGACGACAAACCACATATACCTACAGTGGCAACATCGGATGCCGATATGCAGGACAGATGCTGCCCACCACCTTCTGGAGTGCAAGCACCCATGCCGAGTCCTGAGGACGCTAGGGAAGCAGATCTTGCATTGAGTTCCCCGACGTGGGCGGATGACCGCGACGACGACGAAACCATGCAAGTTACGCCAACAGGGCCCACGCCATTGGCGCCGGCTCTCTAGAAAGGACGGCAGGTGAGGTTTGTGGGGATGCGGAGGTGTCAATAGAGTCAGAAGCGCCATAGGCAATTCCAGTCTTAATGGATAACTTAACACCTGCGGTTCGGCAACAAGCATATCGTATCGCCACGCTTAACCTCAACACGAAACGAACGGCAGTGAAGATCCAGTTGCTGCGTGAGATGCTTCGTTCTTCGGATGTTGACATTGCCCTGTTGCAAGAAGTGTATATAGCGGCCCTCCCCGTTTTCTACGGTTACGTGACACATATGTCACCGGCGGACCGGAATGGCAGCGGTACGGCAATACTAGTGCGCGACGGAATTGCCATCGAAGAAGTGACTTAACTTCCGTCAGGAAGGGGGCTGCCGATCACAGCACTGGGCACACGCATCATTAACATCTACGCTCCATCAGGAACTGACCAACGCCGCGAACGATCGCTGTTCTACTCGGAGGATATCGCCCCCCTCTTCATCAGCCGCTACGATCAATATATCTTCGGCGGCGACTTTAACTGTGTGCTCCACCCCAAAGACCAAGTCCCACACTTCTCGACTTGTCAAGAACTTCGGCTCCTGGTTCGTGATCTGCTTCTCACTGACACGTGGGAGACAGTGCACGGTGACCGTCCCGGGCCGCCATACCTTACTAGTCACTCGGCCAGTCGCCTAGACCGCATTTATGTCTCACGAGCTCTAGCGCCGGGAGTATTGGACGCCGAACGTTGGCCGCTTGCCTTCTCCGATCATAGCGCTTTCATATGCACAGTCACTCTACAACAGCAGCGAATATGGCGCAGCTGAGGACCCTGGAAGCTGAATGTGGCACATCTTCAAGACCCGGAATGCCGTCGAATTATCGCCAACACATGGCTGGATTGCGAACGTCGTCTTCCCCGATATCCTTCGACTCTAGCATGGTGGGTGGACTGTTGCAAAACCAGCGTTTCGGCGTGTGCTAACTCAATTCGGTAAAGATATCGCAGCTGGGCATCGTCACACATTGGACTTTTATTACACGATGCTTCGCGAACTCGACGGCCAACCACCATCTCCAAACCGACAAATGGAAAGCCGCCGAATTAAAGGTCAAATATTGTCTCTTACGAGGAAACGTTTGGAGGGGGTCGTCGTGCGATCGCGACGTCACGACCGAGCGGAAGGAGAAAACCCGTCTATGCATCACATCGTGCTCGACAGCCGCCGACGCTGACAGCAGCTGATCACGGACCTCGTATTGCCGGGTGGTAGGGTCGTACTGACTCAGGCCGCGGTTACAGAAGCCTTTGCAGATCACTATCGCCAGTTTTACGACGAGGTGAATACAGAGGAAGAGGAAGCGTACGATCACGACATACTGCAGCACGTGTCACACACCCTCGACAATGCAGCAGCGGCGACGCTGTTAGGTGGAATTACACGGGACGACATCGAGGACGCGCTTAACAAGGGAGCACTCAACAAATCTCCCGGGCCAGACGGACTGCCGCTCGAGTTTTATCGGACTTTCCGCGATCTAATGATGCCCCGATGGATCAGCATGTACCAAGAACTGATGACCCCCGGTTCCCACGTGCCACCTGCATTCGTGGAAGGTCTCCTTATACCGATACACAAGCCTTCCAGAGGTCGGACGGTCGAGGACTACAGGCCCATTACAATGCTCAACTCGGACTATAAAATCTTCGCCCGACTACTCGCCAGCCGCATAAAGCAGGTTCTGCCCCTACTCCTCTCAATGGAGCAAACGACACAGGGCGGAGTGACTAACATGCAAACGGCAACCAGCGAATGCAGGGATTTAATAGCCATCGCCACATCCTGTCGCCTTCGAGCCGCTCTGATCTCCATTGATTTCGACCACGCCTTCGACAGAGTTCGCCACAAGTTCCTTCTGTCCGTTATGGCCCGTATGGACTTCCCGCCTGACTTTCTCGACATCTTTCAGCGCCTTTTCCGTGGAGCTGCATCCCGTGTACTGGTGAATGGACGGATTGCGGGTCCCTTTCCGATCCGACGGTCAGTTCGCCAAGGATGCCCACTCTCCATGATCCTTTACGCGATCGCACTCGAACCACTTGTCGGAGGGTTGAAAAACAGGCTCTCGGGAATGTCATTGAGGGATCACACCTTTCACTACAGGATATATGCCGATGACCTTCTATTACTTGTCCGATCTGGTGACGAGGTACGATCGGTGATACAATGGATCAATCGCTATGGATTGGCAGCGGGCAGCCTCATGAATGTGGCCAAGTCGGCAGCGATGCCGATTGGGAGAGGTCTACAGGAGGACGCTTTAGCCCCACTCCCACTAGTTAACAAGATCCGGTTCTTGGGCATAACATTTACACAGGATGTGCGCCGCACGGCTGCAATGAACTATGCACGATTACTACAGGCCATACGCACAGAAGTTCGCCGGAACTTACTTCGGCGGATGGACCTCCTACAGCGTGTGGAATACCTCAACCTTCACGTGGCGACTAAGATGATCCACATGGCCCAGGTCCTACCGATATCGACAGCGATAGCACACAGACTGCAAGCAGCGTTTGGATATTACCTTACCGCCGGACACCTATTCAAAGTCCGCTACGAAACACTCACCCTCCCTCCGCGTGATGGCGGACTGGGACTTATGAATGTACGAGCAAGATCTACAGCGTTATACTTGTGCACAATGATGAAATTGTGGACCCACAAAGATGCTTCCCTTACGGGACGTCTGTTAGACGAATTGCTGCCGGCGTCTCTTCTGCCACCTGTCACGGTTGCGCACATTACACCTACCCTCTCGCACCTCTCGGCATTTA